>NC_134364.1:143479076-143597090 GCF_048569485.1 Anomaloglossus baeobatrachus | reverse complement strand
CTCCTCTCCTCTCCTCCTCCCCCCCATACATCGCTCCTCCTCCCTCCCTTCCCTCCCTCCCCCCCCATACATCGCTCCTCTCCTCTCCTCCTCCCCCCCATACATCGCTCCTCTCCTCTCCTCCTCCCCCCATACATCGCTCCTCTCCTCTCCTCCTCCCCCCCATACATCGCTCCTCTCCTCTCCTCCTCCCCCCCATACATCGCTCCTCTCCTCTCCTCCTCCCCCCCATACATCGCTCCTCTCCTCTCCTCCTCCCCCCCATACATCGCTCCTCTCACTCTCCTCCTTCCCCCCATACATCGCTCCTCTCCTCTCCTCCTCCCCCCCATACATCGCTCCTCTCCTCTCCTCCCTCCCCCCCATACATCGCTCCTCTCCTCTCCTCCTCCCCCCATACATCGCTCCTCTCCTCTCCTCCTCCCCCCCATACATCGCTCTCTCCTCTCCTCCTCCCCCCCATACATCGCTCCTCTCCCTCTCCTCCTCCCCCCCATACATCGCTCCTCTCCTCTCCTCCTCCCCCCCATACATCGCTCCTCTCCTCTCCTCCTCCCCCCCATACATCGCTCCTCTCACTCCTCCTCCCCCCCAATACAACGCTCCTCTCCTCTCCTCTCCCCCCCCTACATAGCTCCTCTCTCTCTCCTCAATCGCTCTCTCACTCATACATCGCTCCTCTCCTCTCCTCCTCCCCCCCATACATCGCTACCTCTCCTCTCCTCCCTCCCCCCCATACATCGCTCCTCTCCTCTCCTCCTCCCCCCCATACATCGCTCCCTCTCTCTCCTCCTCCCCCCCATACATCGCTCCTCTCCTCTCCTCCTCCCCCCCCCATACATCGCTCCCTCCTCTCCTCTCCTCCCCCCCATACATCGCTCCTCTCCTCTCCTCCATCCCCCCCATACATCGCTCCTCTCCATCTCCTCCTCCCCCCCATACATCGTCTCCTCCCTCTCCTCCTCCCCCCCATACATCGCTCCTCTCCTCTCTCCCACCCCCCATACAATCGCTCTCTCCTCTCCTCCTCCCCCCCATACATCGCTCTCTCCTCTCCTCATCCCCCCCATACACCCCTACCCGCCACCTCCCCCACATCCTCCCTCTCTCCCCATACATCGCCTCTCCTCTCCTCCTCCCCCCCATACATCGCTCCTCTCCTCTCCTCCTCCCCCCCATACATCGCTCCTCTCCTCTCCTCCTCCCCCCCATACATCGCTCCTCTCCTCTCCTCCTCCCCCCCATACATCGCTCCTCTCCTCTCCTCCTCCCCCCCATACATCGCTCCTCTCCTCTCCTCCTCCCCCCCATACATCGCTCCTCTCTCTCTCCTCCTCCCCCCCATACATCGCTCCTCTCCTCTCCTCCTCCCCCCCATACATCGCTCCTCTCCTCTCCTCCTCCCCCCATACATCGCTCCTCTCCTCTCCTCCCCCCCCATACATCGCTCCTCTCCTCTCTCCTCCCCCATACATCGCTCCTCTCCTCTCCACCTCCCCCCCATACATCGCTCCTCTCTCTCCCTCCTCCCCCCCATACATCGCTCCTCTCCTCCTCACCTCCTCTCCCCCCCCATACATCGCTCCTCTCCTCTCCTCCTCCCCCCCATACATCGCTCCTCTCCTCTCCTCCTCCCCCCAATACATCGCTCCTCTCCTCTCCTCCTCCCCCCCCATACATCGCTCCTCTCCTCTCCTCCTCCCCCCATACATCGCTCCTCTCCTCTCCTCCTCCCCCCCCATACATCGCTCCTCTCCTCTCCTCCTCCCCCCATACATCGCTCCTCTCCTCTCCTCCTCCCCCCCATACATCGCTCCTCTCCTCTCCTCCTCCCCCCCATACATCGCTCCTCTCCTCTCCTCCTCCCCCCATACATCGCTCCTCTCCTCTCCTCCCCCCCCCATACATCGCTCTCTCCTCTCCCCCCATTACTTCGCTCCTCTCCTCTCCTCCCCCCCATACATCGCTCCTCTCCTCTCCTCCCCCCCCATACATCGCTCCTCTCCTCTCCTCCTCCCCCCATACATCGCTCCTCTCCTCTCCTCCTCCCCCCATACATCGCTCCTCTCCTCTCCTCCTCCCCCCATACATCGCTCCTCTCCTCTCCCCCCATACATCGCTCCTCTCCTCTCCCCCCCATACATCGCTCCTCTCCTCTCCTCCCCCCCCATACATCGCTCCTCTCCTCTCCTCCCCCCCCATACATCGCTCCTCTCCTCTCCTCCCCCCCCATACATCGCTCCTCTCCTCTCCTCCCCCCCCCATACATCGCTCCTCTCCTCTCCTCCTCCCCCCATACATCGCTCCTCTCCTCTCCTCCCCCCCCATACATCGCTCCTCTCCTCTCCTCCCCCCCCCATACATCGCTCCTCTCCTCTCCTCCCCCCCCCATACATCGCTCCTCTCCTCTCCTCCCCCCCCCATACATCGCTCCTCTCCTCCTCTCCCCCCCATACATCGCTCCTCTCCTCCTCTCCCCCCCATACATCGCTCCTCTCCTCCTCTCCCCCCATACATCGCTCCTCTCCTCCTCTCCCCCCCATACATCGCTCCTCTCCTCCTCTCCCCCCCATACATCGCTCCTCTCCTCCTCTCCCCCCCCATACATCGCTCCTCTCCTCCTCTCCCCCCCATACATCGCTCCTCTCCTTCTCCTCCCCCCCATTCACCGCTCCTCTCCTTCTCCTGCCCCCCATACATTGCTCCTCTCCCCATCCATCGCTACCTTGAAAGGATTGTCCAGCCTCGTTATACGGCGCCGCCATCTCCGCTGTCGGCTGATTGGTTACAACTGTGTCCGGAAGCCGCACAGACACAGAGCACCGGTCACATGCAGGTCCCGTGACCGTGACGTCACTAACAGTTTGACAGAGCTGACGTCACCTGGCCCCGCCCTCAATAGCTCATCTACACTGCAGCCCTGACCACAGGCATCAGGGAGAGCAGGATGAGCAGCCCTAACCACAGGCACCAGGAGGAGCAGGATGAGCAGCCCTGACCACAGGCACCAGTAGGATCAGGATGAGCAGCCCTGTCCACAGGCACCAGGGGGAGCAGGATGAGCAGCCCTGATCACAGGCACCAGGGGGATCAGGATGAGCAGCCCTGACCACAGGCACCAGGAGGATCAGGATGAGCAGCCCTGACCACAGGCACCAGGGGGAGCAGGATGGAGCAGCCCTGACCACAGGCACCAGGAGGATCAGGATGAGCAGCCCTGACCACAGGCACCAGGGGGAGCAGGATGAGCAGCCCTGACCACAGGCACCAGGAGGATCAGGATGAGCAGCCCTGATCACAGGCACTAGGGAAGCAGGATGAGCAGCCCTGATCACAGGCACCAGGGGAGCAGGATGAGCAGCCCTGATCACAGGCACCAGGGGGAGCAGGATGAGCAGCTCTGACCACAGGCACCAGTAGGAGCAGGATGAGCAGCCCTGACCACAGGCACCAGTGGGAGCAGGATGAGCAGCCCTGACCACAGGCACCAGGAGGAGCAGGATGAGCAGCCCTGACCACAGGCACCAGGAGGAGCAGGATGAGCAGCCCTGATCACAGGCACCAGGGGAAGCAGGATGAGGAGCCCTGACCACAGGCACCAGGGGGATCAGGATGAGCAGCCCTGACCACAGGCACCAGGAGGAGCAGGATGAGCAGCCCTGACCACAGGCACCAGGGGGAGCAGGATGAGCAGCCCTGACCACAGGCACCAGGAGGAGCAGGATGAGCAGCCCTGATCACAGGCACCAGGGGAAGCAGGATGAGGAGCCCTGACCACAGGCACCAGGGGGAGCAGGATGAGCAGCCCTCACCACAGGCACCAGGAGGAGCAGGATGAGCAGCCCTGACCACAGGCACCAGGGAGAGCAGGATGAGCAGCCTGACCACAGGCACCAGGGGGAGCAGGATGAGCAGCCCTGATCACAGGCACGAGGGGGAGCAGGATGAGCAGCCCTGATCACAGGCACCAGTAGGAGCAGGATGAACAGCCCTGACCACAGGCACCAGGGGGAGCAGGATGAGCAGCCCTGACCACCAGGCACCAGGGGAGCAGGATGAGCAGCCCTGACCACAGGCACCAGGGAGAGCAGGATGAGCAGCCCTGATCACAGGCACCAGGGGAAGCAGGATGAGCAGCCCTGACCACAGGCACCAGGGGGAGCAGGATGAGCAGCCCTGACCACAGGCACCAGGGGAGCAGGATGAGCAGCCCTGACCACAGGCACCAGTAGGAGCAGAATGAGCAGCCCTGACCACAGGCACCAGTAGGAGCAGGATGAGCAGCCCTGACCACAGGCACCAGGGGGAGCAGGATGAGCAGCCCTGACCACAGGCACCAGGGGGAGCAGGATGAGCAGCCCTGACCACAGGCACCAGGAGAGCAGGATGAGCAGCCCTGACCACAGGCACCAGGGGAAGCAGGATGAGCAGCCCTGACCACAGGCACCAGTAGGAGCAGGATGAGCAGCCCTGACCACAGGCACCAGGGGGAGCAGGATGAGCAGCCCTGACCACAGCACCAGGGGGAGCAGGATGAGCAGCCCTGACCACAGGCACCAGTAGGAGCAGGATGAGCAGCCCTGACCACAGGCACCAGTAGGATCAGGATGAGCAGCCCTGACCACAGGCACCAGGAGGAGCAGGATGAGCAGCCCTGAACACAGGCACCAGGGGGAGCAGCCCTGACTACAGGCACCAGGGAGAGCAGGATGAGCAGCCCTGACTACAGGCACCAGGGAGAGCAGGATGAGCAGCCCTGACCACAGGCACCAGGGGGAGCAGGATGAGCAGCCCTGACTACAGGCACCAGGAGAGCAGGATGAGCAGCCCTGACCACAGGCACCAGTAGGAGCAGGATGAGCAGCCCTGACCACAGGCACCAGTAGGAGCAGGATGAGCAGCCCTGACCACAGGCACCAGTAGGAGCAGGATGAGCAGCCCTGACCACAGGCACCAGTAGGATCAGGATGAGCAGCCCTGATCACAGGCACCAGGGGGATCAGGATGAGCAGCCCTGACCACAGGCACCAGGAGGATCAGGATGAGCAGCCCTGATCACAGGCACCAGGGGAAGCAGGATGAGCAGCCCTGATCACAGGCACCAGGAGGAGCAGGATGAGCAGCCCTGACCACAGGCACCAGGGGAAGCAGATGAGCAGCCCTGACCACAGGCACCAGGGGGAGCAGGATGAGCAGCCCTTACCACAGACACCAGTAGGAGCAGGATGAGCAGCCCTGACCACAGGCACCAGGAGGATCAGGATGAGCAGCCCTGATCACAGGCACCAGGGGAAGCAGGATGAGGAGCCCTGACCACAGGCACCAGGAGGAGCAGGATGAGCAGCCCTGACCACAGGCACCAGGAGGAGCAGGATGAGCAGCCCTGACCACAGGCACCAGGAGGAGCAGGATGAGCAGCCCTGACCACAGGCACCAGGGGGAGCAGGATGAGCAGCCCTGATCACAGGCACCAGGGGAAGCAGGATGAGGAGCCCTGACCACAGGCACCAGGAGGAGCAGGATGAGCAGCCCTGACCACAGGCACCAGGAGGAGCAGGATGAGCAACCCTGACCACAGGCACCAGGAGGAGCAGGATGAGCAGCCCTGACCACAGGCACCAGGTGGATCAGGATGAGCAGCCCTGACCACAGGCACCAGGGGGATCAGGATGAGGAGCCCTGACCACAGGCACCAGGAGGATCAGGATGAGCAGCCCTGATCACAGGCACCAGGGGAGCAGGATGAGCAGCCCTGACCACAGGCACCAGTAGGAGCAGGATGAGCAGCCCTGATCACAGGCACCAGGGGAAGCAGGATGAGCAGCCCTGACCACAGGCACCAGTAGGAGCAGGATGAGCAGCCCTGACCACAGGCACCAGTAGGAGCAGGATGAGCAGCCCTGACCACAGGCACCAGTAGGAGCAGGATGAGCAGCCCTGACCACAGGCACCAGTAGGATCAGGATGAGCAGCCCTGACCACAGGCACCAGTAGGAGCAGGATGAGCAGCCCTGACCACAGGCACCAGTAGGAGCCTGATGAGCAGCCCTGACCACAGGCAACAGTAGGATCAGGATGAGCAGCCCTGATCACAGGCCCAGGGGGATCAGGATGAGCAGCCCTGACCACAGGCACCAGAGGATCAGGATGAGCAGCCCTGATCACAGGCACCAGGGGAAGCAGGATGAGCAGCCCTGATCACAGGCACCAGGGTGAGCAGGATGAGCAGCCCTGACCACAGGCACCAGTAGGAGCAGGATGAGCAGCCCTGACCACAGGCACCAGTAGGATCAGGATGAGCAGCCCTGACCACAGGCACCAGGGGAAGCAGGATGAGCAGCCCTGACCACAGGCACCAGGGGGAGCAGGATGAGCAGCCCTGACCACAGGCACCAGTAGGAGCAGGATGAGCAGCGCTGACCACAGGCACCAGGAGGATCAGGATGAGCAGCCCTGACCACAGGCACCAGGTGGAGCAGGATGAGCAGCCCTGACCACAGGCACCAGGAGGAGCAGGATGAGCAGCCCTGACCACAGGCACCAGGAGGAGCAGGATGAGCAGCCCTGATCACAGGCACCAGGGGAAGCAGGATGAGGAGCCCTGACCACAGGCACCAGGAGGAGCAGGATGAGCAGCCCTGACCACAGGCACCAGGAGGAGCAGGATGAGCAGCCCTGACCACAGGCACCAGGAGGAGCAGGATGAGCAGCCCTGACCACAGGCACCAGGGAGAGCAGGATGAGCAGCCCTGACCACAGGCACCAGGGGGAGCAGGATGAGCAGCCCTGATCACAGGCACGAGGGGGAGCAGGATGAGCAGCCCTGACCACAGGCACCAGGGGGAGCAGGATGAGCAGCCCTGACCACAGGCACCAGGAGGATCAGGATGAGCAGCCCTGACCACAGGCACCAGGAGGAGCAGGATGAGCAGCCCTGATCACAGGCACCAGGAGGAGCAGGATGAGCAGCCCTGACCACAGGCACCAGGGGGAGCAGGATGAGCAGCCCTGACCACAGGCACCAGGGGGAGCAGGATGAGCAGCCCTGATCACAGGCACCAGGGGGAGCAGGATGAACAGCCCTGACCACAGGCACCAGTGGGAGCAGGATGAGCAGCCCTGACCACAGGCACCAGTGGGATCAGGATGAGCAGCCCTGACCACAGGCACCAGGAGGAACAGGATGAGCAGCCCTGATCACAGGCACCAGGGGAAGCAGGATGAGCAGCCCTGATCACAGGCACCAGTAGGAACAGGATGAGCAGCCCTGACCACAGGCACCAGGGGGATCAGGATGAGCAGCCCTGATCACAGGCACCAGGGGGAGCAGGATGAGCAGCCCTGACCACAGGCACCAGTAGGAGCAGGATGAGCAGCCCTGACCACAGGCACCAGTAGTAGCAGGATGAGCAGCCCTGACCACAGGCACCAGTAGGAGCAGGATGAACAGCCCTGACCACAGGCACCAGGAGGAGCAGGATGAGCAGCCCTGATCACAGGCACCAGTAGTAGCAGGATGAGCAGCCCTGACCACAGGCACCAGTAGGAGCAGGATGAACAGCCCTGACCACAGGCACCAGTAGGATCAGGATGAGCAGCCCTGACCACAGGCACCAGGACGAGCAGGATGAGCAGCCCTGATCACAGGCACCAGGGGAAGCAGGATGAGCAGCCCTGACCACAGGCACCAGGGGGAGCAGGATGAGCAGCCCTGACCACAGGCACCAGGGGGAGCAGGATGAGCAGCCCTGATCACAGGCACCAGGGGGAGCAGGATGAACAGCCCTGACCACAGGCACTAGGGGGAGCAGGATGAGCAGCCCTGACCACAGGCACCAGTGGGAGCAGGATGAGCAGCCCTGACCACAGGCACCAGTGGGAGCAGGATGAGCAGCCCTGATCACAGGCACGAGGGGGAGCAGGATGAGCAGCCCTGACCACAGGCACCAGGAGGAGCAGGATGAGCAGCCCTGATCACAGGCACCAGGGGAAGCAGGATGAGCAGCCCTGATCACAGGCACCAGTAGGAGCAGGATGAGCAGCCCTGACCACAGGCACCAGGGGGAGCAGGATGAGCAGCCCTGACCACAGGCACCAGTAGGATCAGGATGAGCAGCCCTGACCACAGGCACCAGTAGGAGCAGGATGAGCAGCCCTGACCACAGGCACCAGTAGGATCAGGATGAGCAGCCCTGATCACAGGCACCAGGGGGATCAGGATGAGCAGCCCTGACCACAGGCACCAGTAGGAGCAGGATGAGCAGCCCTGACCACAGGCACCAGTAGGAGCAGGATGAGCAGCCCTGACCACAGGCACCAGTAGGATCAGGATGAGCAGCCCTGACCACAGGCACCAGGGGAAGCAGGATGAGCAGCCCTGACCACAGGCACCAGTAGGATCAGGATGAGCAGCCCTGACCACAGGCACCAGGGGAAGCAGGATGAGCAGCCCTGACCACAGGCACCAGGGGGAGCAGGATGAGCAGCCCTGACCACAGGCACCAGTAGGAGCAGGATGAGCAGCCCTGACCACAGGCACCAGGAGGAGCAGGATGAGCAGCCCTGACCACAGGCACCAGGAGGAGCAGGATGAGCAGCCCTGACCACAGGCACCAGGGGAAGCAGGATGAGCAGCCCTGACCACAGGCACCAGGGGGAGCAGGATGAACAGCCCTGACCACAGGCACCAGGAGGAGCAGGATGAGCAGCCCTGATCACAGGCACCAGGGGAAGCAGGATGAGCAGCCCTGACCACAGGCACCAGGGGGAGCAGGATGAACAGCCCTGACCACAGGCACTAGGGGGAGCAGGATGAGCAGCCCTGACCACAGGCACCAGTGGGAGCAGGATGAGCAGCCCTCACCACAGGCACCAGGGGGATCAGGATGAGCAGCCCTGATCACAGGCACGAGGGGGATCAGGATGAGCAGCCCTGACCACAGGCACCAGGGAGAGCAGGATGAGCAGCCCTGACCACAGGCACCAGGAGGAGCAGGATGAGCAGCCCTGATCACAGGCACCAGTAGGAGCAGGATAAGCAGCCCTGACCACAGGCACCAGGGGGATCAGGATGAGCAGCCCTGACCACAGGCACCAGGGGGAGCAGGATGAGCAGCCCTGATCACAGGCACCAGGGGGAGCAGGATGAGCAGCCCTGATCACAGGCACCAGGGGGAGCAGGATGAGCAGCCCTGACCACAGGCACCAGGGAGAGCAGGATGAGCAGCCCTGACCACAGGCACCAGGGGGAGCAGGATGAGCAGCCCTGACCACAGGCACCAGGGGGATCAGGATGAGCAGCCCTGACCACAGGCACCAGTGGGACCAGGATGAGCAGCCCTCACCACAGGCACCAGGGGGATCAGGATGAGCAGCCCTGACCACAGGCACCAGGGAGAGCAGGATGAGCAGCCCTGACCACAGGCACCAGGGAGAGCAGGATGAGCAGCCCTGACCACAGGCACCAGGGGGAGCAGGATGAGCAGCCCTGACCACAGGCACCAGGGGGATCAGGATGAGCAGCCCTGACCACAGGCACCAGGGGGAGCAGGATGAGCAGCCCTGACCACAGGCACCAGGGAGAGCAGGATGAGCAGCCCTGACCACAGGCACCAGGGGGAGCAGGATGAGCAGCCCTGACCACAGGCACCAGTGGGACCAGGATGAGCAGCCCTGACCACAGGCACCAGTAGGAGCAGGATGAGCAGCCCTGACCACAGGCACCAGGGGGAGCAGGATGAGCAGCCCTGATCACAGGCACGAGGGGGAGCAGGATGAGCAGCCCTGACCACAGGCACCAGGGGGAGCAGCCCTGACTACAGGCACCAGGGGGAGCAGGATGAGCAGCCCTCACCACAGGCACCAGGGGGAGCAGGATGAGCAGCCCTCACCACAGGCACGAGGGGGAGCAGGATGAGCAGCCCTCACCACAGGCACCAGGGGGAGCAGGATGAGCAGCCCTGATCACAGGCACGAGGGGGAGCAGGATGAGCAGCCCTGACCACAGGCACCAGGAGGAGCAGGATGAGCAGCCCTGATCACAGGCACCAGTAGGAGCAGGATGAGCAGCCCTGACCACAGGCACCAGGGGGATCAGAATGAGCAGCCCTGACCACAGGCACCAGGGGGAGCAGGATGAGCAGCCCTGATCACAGGCACCAGGGGGAGCAGGATGAGCAGCCCTGATCACAGGCACCAGGGGGAGCAGGATGAGCAGCCCTGACCACAGGCACCAGGGAGAGCAGGATGAGCAGCCCTGACCACAGGCACCAGGGAGAGCAGGATGAGCAGCCCTGACCACAGGCACAAGGGGGAGCAGGATGAACAGCCCTGACCACAGGCACCAGTAGGAGCAGGATGAGCAGCCCTGACCACAGGCACCAGGGGGAGCAGGATGAGCAGCCCTGATCACAGGCACGAGGGGGAGCAGGATGAGCAGCCCTGACCACAGGCACCAGGGGGAGCAGGATGAGCAGCCCTGATCACAGGCACCAGTAGGAGCAGGATGAGCAGCCCTGACCACAGGCACCAGGGGGAGCAGGATGAGCAGCCCTGACCACAGGCACCAGGGGGAGCAGGATGAGCAGCCCTGACCACAGGCACCAGGGAGAGCAGGATGAGCAGCCCTGATCACAGGCACCAGGGGAAGCAGGATGAGCAGCCCTGACCACAGGCACCAGTAGGAGCAGGATGAGCAGCCCTGACCACAGGCACCAGGGGGAGCAGGATGAGCAGCCCTGACCACAGGCACCAAGGGGATCAGGATGAGCAGCCCTGACCACAGGCACCAGTAGGATCAGGATGAGCAGCCCTGAACACAGGCACCAGGGGGAGCAGCCCTGACCACAGGCACCAGGGGGAGCAGGATGAGCAGCCCTGACCACAGGCACCAGGGGGAGCAGGATGAGCAGCCCTGATCACAGGCACCAGTAGGAGCAGGATGAGCAGCCCTGACCACAGGCACCAGGGGGAGCAGGATGAGCAGCCCTGACCACAGGCACCAGGGAGATCAGGATGAGCAGCCCTGACCACAGGCACCAGGGAGAGCAGGATGAGCAGCCCTGATCACAGGCACCAGGGGAAGCAGGATGAGCAGCCCTGACCACAGGCACCAGTAGGAGCAGGATGAGCAGCCCTGACCACAGGCACCAGTGGGAGCAGGATGAGCAGCCCTGACCACAGGCACCAGGGGGAGCAGGATGAGCAGCCCTGACCACAGGCACCAGGGGAAGCAGGATGAGCAGCCCTGACCACAGGCACCAGTAGGATCAGGATGAGCAGCCTTGATCACAGGCACCAGGGGGATCAGGATGAGCAGCCCTGACCACAGGCACCAGTAGGAGCAGGATGAGCAGCCCTGACCACAGGCACCAGTAGGAGCAGGATGAGCAGCCCTGACCACAGGCACCAGTAGGATCAGGATGAGCAGCCCTGACCACAGGCACCAGGGGAAGCAGGATGAGCAGCCCTGACCACAGGCACCAGGGGGAGCAGGATGAGCAGCCCTGACCACAGGCACTAGGAGGAGCAGGATGAGCAGCCCTGACCACAGGCACCAGGAGGAGCAGGATGAGCAGCCCTGACCACAGGCACCAGTAGGAGCAGGATGAGGAGCCCTGACCACAGGCACCAGTAGGAGCAGGATGAGCAGCCCTGACCACAGGCACCAGGGGGAGCAGGATGAGCAGCCCTGACCACAGGCACCAGGGGGATCAGGATGAGCAGCCCTGACCACAGGCACCAGGGGGAGCAGGATGAGCAGCCCTGACCACAGGCACCAGTAGGAGCAGGATGAGCAGCCCTGACCACAGGCACCAGTAGGAGCAGGATGAGCAGCCCTGACCACAGGCACCAGTAGGATCAGGATGAGCAGCCCTGACCACAGGCACCAGTAGGAGCAGGATGAGCAGCCCTGACCACAGGCACCAGGGAGAGCAGGATGAGCAGCCCTGACCACAGGCACCAGGGGGATCAGGATGAGCAGCCCTGACCACAGGCACCAGTAGGAGCAGGATGAGCAGCCCTGACCACAGGCACCAGTAGGAGCAGGATGAGCAGCCCTGACCACAGGCACCAGTAGGATCAGGATGAGCAGCCCTGACCACAGGCACCAGGGGGAGCAGGATGAGCAGCCCTGACCACAGGCACCAGGGAGAGCAGGATGAGCAGCCCTGACCACAGGCACCAGGGGGAGCAGGATGAGCAGCCCTGACCACAGGCACCAGGATGAGCAGCCCTGACCACAGGCACCAGGGGAAGCAGGATGAGCAGCCCTGATCACAGGCACCAGGGGAAGCAGGATGAGCAGCCCTGATCACAGGCACCAGTAGGAGCAGGATGAGCAGCCCTGACCACAGGCACCAGTAGGAGCAGGATGAGCAGCCCTGACCACAGGCACCAGTAGGAGCAGGATGAGCAGCCCTGATCACAGGCACCAGGGGAAGCAGGATGAGCAGCCCTGACCACAGGCACCAGTAGGAGCAGGATGAGCAGCCCTGACCACAGGCACCAGGGGGAGCAGGATGAGCAGCCCTGACCACAGGCACCAGTAGGAGCAGGATGAGCAGCCCTGACCACAGGCACCAGTAGGATCAGGATGAGCAGCCCTGACCACAGGCACCAGTGGGATCAGGATGAGCAGCCCTGAACACAGGCACCAGGGGGAGCAGCCCTGACTACAGGCACCAGGGAGAGCAGGATGAGCAGCCCTGACTACAGGCACCAGTAGGAGCAGGATGAGCAGCCCTGACCACAGGCACCAGGGGGAGCAGGATGAGCAGCCCTGACTACAGGCACCAGGGAGAGCAGGATGAGCAGCCCTGACCACAGGCACCAGTAGGAGCAGGATGAGCAGCCCTGACCACAGGCACCAGTAGGAGCAGGATGAGCAGCCCTGACCACAGGCACCAATAGGAGCAGGATGAGCAGCCCTGACCACAGGCACCAGGGGGAGCAGCCCTGACCACAGGCACCAGGGAGAGCAGGATATGCTGCCCTGACCACAGGCACCAGGGGGATCAGGATGAGCAGCCCTGACCACAGGCACCAGGGGGAGCAGGATGAGCAGCCCTGACCACAGGCACCAGGGGGAGCAGGATGAGCAGCCCTGACCACAGGCACCAGGGGGAGCAGGATGAGCAGCCCTGACCACAGGCACCAGGGGGAGCAGGATGAGCAGCCCTGATCACAGGCACCAGTAGGAGCAGGATGAGCAGCCCTGACCACAGGCACCAGGGGGAGCAGGATGAGCAGCCCTGACCACAGGCACCAGGGAGATCAGGATGAGCAGCCCTGACCACAGGCACCAGGGAGAGCAGGATGAGCAGCCCTGATCACAGGCACCAGGGGAAGCAGGATGAGCAGCCCTGACCACAGGCACCAGGGAGAGCAGGATGAGCAGCCCTGACCACAGGCACCAGTAGGAGCAGGATGAGCAGCCCTGACCACAGGCACCAGTGGGAGCAGGATGAGCAGCCCTGACCACAGGCACCAGGGGGAGCAGGATGAGCAGCCCTGACCACAGGCACCAGGGGAAGCAGGATGAGCAGCCCTGATCACAGGCACCAGGGGAAGCAGGATGAGCAGCCCTGACCACAGGCACCAGTAGGAGCAGGATGAGCAGCCCTGACCACAGGCACCAGTAGGAGCAGGATGAGCAGCCCTGACCACAGGCACCAGTAGGAGCAGGATGAGCAGCCCTGACCACAGGCACCAGGAGGAGCAGGATGAGCAGCCCTGACCACAGGCACCAGTAGGATCAGGATGAGCAGCCTTGATCACAGGCACCAGGGGGATCAGGATGAGCAGCCCTGACCACAGGCACCAGTAGGAGCAGGATGAGCAGCCCTGACCACAGGCACCAGTAGGAGCAGGATGAGCAGCCCTGACCACAGGCACCAGTAGGATCAGGATGAGCAGCCCTGACCACAGGCACCAGGGGAAGCAGGATGAGCAGCCCTGACCACAGGCACCAGGGGGAGCAGGATGAGCAGCCCTGACCACAGGCACTAGGAGGAGCAGGATGAGCAGCCCTGACCACAGGCACCAGGAGGAGCAGGATGAGCAGCCCTGACCACAGGCACCAGTAGGAGCAGGATGAGGAGCCCTGACCACAGGCACCAGTAGGAGCAGGATGAGCAGCCCTGACCACAGGCACCAGGGGGAGCAGGATGAGCAGCCCTGACCACAGGCACCAGGGAGAGCAGGATGAGCAGCCCTGACTACAGGCACCAGGGAGAGCAGGATGAGCAGCCCTGACCACAGGCACCAGGGAGAGCAGGATGAGCAGCCCTGACTACAGGCACCAGGGAGAGCAGGATGAGCAGCCCTGACCACAGGCACCAGGGGGAGCAGGATGAGCAGCCCTGACCACAGGCACCAGTAGGAGCAGGATGAGCAGCCCTGACCACAGGCACCAGTAGGAGCAGGATGAGCAGCCCTGACCACAGGCACCAGTAGGAGCAGGATGAGCAGCCCTGACCACAGGCACCAGTAGGAGCAGGATGAGCAGCCCTGACCACAGGCACCAGGGAGAGCAGGATGAGCAGCCCTGACCACAGGCACCAGGGGGAGCAGGATGAGCAGCCCTGACCACCGGCACCAGGGGGAGCAGGATGAGCAGCCCTGACCACAGGCACCAGGGGGAGCAGGATGAGCAGCCCTGATCACAGGCACCAGTAGGAGCAGGATGAGCAGCCCTGACCACAGGCACCAGGGGGAGCAGGATGAGCAGCCCTTACCACAGGCACCAGGGAGATCAGGATGAGCAGCCCTGACCACAGGCACCAGGGAGAGCAGGATGAGCAGCCCTGATCACAGGCACCAGGGGAAGCAGGATGAGCAGCCCTGACCACAGGCACCAGAGGAAGCAGGATGAGCAGCCCTGACCACAGGCACCAGGGGAAGCAGGATGAGCAGCCCTGATCACAGGCACCAGGGGGAGCAGGATGAGCAGCCCTGACCACAGGCACCAGGGGGAGCAGGATGAGCAGCCCTGACCACAGGCACCAGGATGAGCAGCCCTGACCACAGGCACCAGGGGAAGCAGGATGAGCAGCCCTGATCACAGGCACCAGGGGAAGCAGGATGAGCAGCCCTGACCACAGGCACCAGTAGGAGCAGGATGAGCAGCCCTGACCACAGGCACCAGGAGAGCAGGATGAGCAGCCCTGATCACAGGCACCAGGGGAAGCAGGATGAGCAGCCCTGACCACAGGCACCAGTAAGAGCAGGATGAGCAGCCCTGACCACAGGCACCAGGGGGAGCAGGATGAGCAGCCCTGACCACAGGCACCAGTAGGAGCAGGATGAGCAGCCCTGACCACAGGCACCAGTAGGATCAGGATGAGCAGCCCTGACCACAGGCACCAGTGGGATCAGGATGAGCAGCCCTGAACACAGGCACCAGGGGGAGCAGCCCTGACTACAGGCACCAGGGAGAGCAGGATGAGCAGCCCTGACTACAGGCACCAGTAGGAGCAGGATGAGCAGCCCTGACCACAGGCACCAGATGGAGCAGGATGAGCAGCCCTGACTACAGGCACCAGGGAGAGCAGGATGAGCAGCCCTGACCACAGGCACCAGTAGGAGCAGGATGAGCAGCCCTGACCACAGGCACCAGTAGGAGCAGGATGAGCAGCCCTGACCACAGGCACCAATAGGAGCAGGATGAGCAGCCCTGACCACAGGCACCAGGGGGAGCAGGATATGCTGCCCTGACCACAGGCACCAGGGGGATCAGGATGAGCAGCCCTGACCACAGGCACCAGGGGGAGCAGGATGAGCAGCCCTGACCACAGGCACCAGGGGGAGCAGGATGAGCAGCCCTGACCACAGGCACCAGGGGGAGCAGGATGAGCAGCCCTGACCACAGGCACCAGGGGGAGCAGGATGAGCAGCCCTGATCACAGGCACCAGTAGGAGCAGGATGAGCAGCCCTGACCACAGGCACCAGGGGGAGCAGGATGAGCAGCCCTGACCACAGGCACCAGGGAGATCAGGATGAGCAGCCCTGACCACAGGCACCAGGGAGAGCAGGATGAGCAGCCCTGATCACAGGCACCAGGGGAAGCAGGATGAGCAGCCCTGACCACAGGCACCAGGGGGAGCAGGATGAGCAGCCCTGACCACAGGCACCAGTGGGAGCAGGATGAGCAGCCCTGACCACAGGCACCAGGGGGAGCAGGATGAGCAGCCCTGACCACAGGCACCAGGGGAAGCAGGATGAGCAGCCCTGATCACAGGCACCAGGGGAAGCAGGATGAGCAGCCCTGACCACAGGCACCAGGGAGAGCAGGATGAGCAGCCCTGACCACAGGCACCAGTAGGAGCAGGATGAGCAGCCCTGACCACAGGCACCAGTGGGAGCAGGATGAGCAGCCCTGACCACAGGCACCAGGGGGAGCAGGATGAGCAGCCCTGACCACAGGCACCAGGGGAAGCAGGATGAGCAGCCCTGATCACAGGCACCAGGGGAAGCAGGATGAGCAGCCCTGACCACAGGCACCAGGGGAAGCAGGATGAGCAGCCCTGACCACAGGCACCAGGGAGAGCAGGATGAGCAGCCCTGACCACAGGCACCAGTAGGAGCAGGATGAGCAGCCCTGACCACAGGCACCAGTAGGAGCAGGATGAGCAGCCCTGACCACAGGCACCAGTAGGAGCAGGATGAGCAGCCCTGACCACAGGCACCAGGAGGAGCAGGATGAGCAGCCCTGACCACAGGCACCAGTAGGATCAGGATGAGCAGCCTTGATCACAGGCACCAGGGGGATCAGGATGAGCAGCCCTGACCACAGGCACCAGTAGGAGCAGGATGAGCAGCCCTGACCACAGGCACCAGTAGGAGCAGGATGAGCAGCCCTGACCACAGGCACCAGTAGGATCAGGATGAGCAGCCCTGACCACAGGCACCAGGGGAAGCAGGATGAGCAGCCCTGACCACAGGCACCAGGGGGAGCAGGATGAGCAGCCCTGACCACAGGCACTAGGAGGAGCAGGATGAGCAGCCCTGACCACAGGCACCAGGAGGAGCAGGATGAGCAGCCCTGACCACAGGCACCAGTAGGAGCAGGATGAGGAGCCCTGACCACAGGCACCAGTAGGAGCAGGATGAGCAGCCCTGACCACAGGCACCAGTAGGATCAGGATGAGCAGCCCTGACCACAGGCACCAGGGGGAGCAGGATGAGCAGCCCTGACCACAGGCACCAGGGGGAGCAGGATGAGCAGCCCTGACCACAGGCACCAGGATGAGCAGCCCTGACCACAGGCACCAGGGGAAGCAGGATGAGCAGCCCTGATCACAGGCACCAGGGGAAGCAGGATGAGCAGCCCTGACCACAGGCACCAGTAGGAGCAGGATGAGCAGCCCTGACCACAGGCACCAGGAGAGCAGGATGAGCAGCCCTGATCACAGGCACCAGGGGAAGCAGGATGAGCAGCCCTGACCACAGGCACCAGTAGGAGCAGGATGAGCAGCCCTGACCACAGGCACCAGGGGGAGCAGGATGAGCAGCCCTGACCACAGGCACCAGTAGGAGCAGGATGAGCAGCCCTGACCACAGGCACCAGTAGGATCAGGATGAGCAGCCCTGACCACAGGCACCAGTGGGATCAGGATGAGCAGCCCTGAACACAGGCACCAGGGGGAGCAGCCCTGACTACAGGCACCAGGGAGAGCAGGATGAGCAGCCCTGACTACAGGCACCAGTAGGAGCAGGATGAGCAGCCCTGACCACAGGCACCAGGGGGAGCAGGATGAGCAGCCCTGACTACAGGCACCAGGGAGAGCAGGATGAGCAGCCCTGACCACAGGCACCAGTAGGAGCAGGATGAGCAGCCCTGACCACAGGCACCAGTAGGAGCAGGATGAGCAGCCCTGACCACAGGCACCAATAGGAGCAGGATGAGCAGCCCTGACCACAGGCACCAGGGAGAGCAGGATATGCTGCCCTGACCACAGGCACCAGGGGGATCAGGATGAGCAGCCCTGACCACAGGCACCAGGGGGAGCAGGATGAGCAGCCCTGACCACAGGCACCAGGGGGAGCAGGATGAGCAGCCCTGACCACAGGCACCAGGGGGAGCAGGATGAGCAGCCCTGACCACAGGCACCAGGGGGAGCAGGATGAGCAGCCCTGATCACAGGCACCAGTAGGAGCAGGATGAGCAGCCCTGACCACAGGCACCAGGGGGAGCAGGATGAGCAGCCCTGACCACAGGCACCAGGGAGATCAGGATGAGCAGCCCTGACCACAGGCACCAGGGAGATCAGGATGAGCAGCGCTGACCACAGGCACCAGGGAGAGCAGGATGAGCAGCCCTGATCACAGGCACCAGGGGAAGCAGGATGAGCAGCCCTGACCACAGGCACCAGTAGGAGCAGGATGAGCAGCCCTGACCACAGGCACCAGTGGGAGCAGGATGAGCAGCCCTGACCACAGGCACCAGGGGGAGCAGGATGAGCAGCCCTGACCACAGGCACCAGGGGAAGCAGGATGAGCAGCCCTGATCACAGGCACCAGGGGAAGCAGGATGAGCAGCCCTGACCACAGGCACCAGTAGGAGCAGGATGAGCAGCCCTGACCACAGGCACCAGTAGGAGCAGGATGAGCAGCCCTGACCACAGGCACCAGTAGGAGCAGGATGAGCAGCCCTGACCACAGGCACCAGGAGGAGCAGGATGAGCAGCCCTGACCACAGGCACCAGTAGGATCAGGATGAGCAGCCTTGATCACAGGCACCAGGGGGATCAGGATGAGCAGCCCTGACCACAGGCACCAGTAGGAGCAGGATGAGCAGCCCTGACCACAGGCACCAGTAGGAGCAGGATGAGCAGCCCTGACCACAGGCACCAGTAGGATCAGGATGAGCAGCCCTGACCACAGGCACCAGGGGAAGCAGGATGAGCAGCCCTGACCACAGGCACCAGGGGGAGCAGGATGAGCAGCCCTGACCACAGGCACTAGGAGGATCAGGATGAGCAGCCCTGACCACAGGCACCAGGAGGAGCAGGATGAGCAGCCCTGACCACAGGCACCAGTAGGAGCAGGATGAGGAGCCCTGACCACAGGCACCAGTAGGAGCAGGATGAGCAGCCCTGACCACAGGCACCAGTAGGAGCAGGATGAGCAGCCCTGACCACAGGCACCAGGGGGAGCAGGATGAGCAGCCCTGACCACAGGCACCAGGGGGATCAGGATGAGCAGCCCTGACCACAGGCACCAGGGGGAGCAGGATGAGCAGCCCTGACCACAGGCACCAGTAGGAGCAGGATGAGCAGCCCTGACCACAGGCACCAGTAGGAGCAGGATGAGCAGCCCTGACCACAGGCACCAGTAGGATCAGGATGAGCAGCCCTGACCACAGGCACCAGTAGGAGCAGGATGAGCAGCCCTGACCACAGGCACCAGGGAGAGCAGGATGAGCAGCCCTGACCACAGGCACCAGGGGGATCAGGATGAGCAGCCCTGACCACAGGCACCAGTAGGAGCAGGATGAGCAGCCCTGACCACAGGCACCAGTAGGAGCAGGATGAGCAGCCCTGACCACAGGCACCAGTAGGAGCAGGATGAGCAGCCCTGACCACAGGCACCAGTAGGATCAGGATGAGCAGCCCTGACCACAGGCACCAGGGGAAGCAGGATGAGCAGCCCTGACCACAGGCACCAGTAGGAGCAGGATGAGCAGCCCTGACCACAGGCACCAGGGGGAGCAGGATGAGCAGCCCTGACCACAGGCACCAGGGGGAGCAGGATGAGCAGCCCTGACCACAGGCACCAGGGGGAGCAGGATGAGCAGCCCTGACCACAGGCACCAGTAGGAGCAGGATGAGCAGCCCTGACCACAGGCACCAGGAGGAGCAGGATGAGCAGCCCTGACCACAGGCACCAGGAGGAGCAGGATGAGCAGCCCTGACCACAGGCACCAGGAGGAGCAGGATGAGCAGCCCTGATCACAGGCACCAGGGGAAGCAGGATGAGCAGCCCTGACCACAGGCACCAGGGGGAGCAGGATGAACAGCCCTGACCACAGGCACTAGGGGGAGCAGGATGAGCAGCCCTGACCACAGGCACCAGTGGGAGCAGGATGAGCAGCCCTCACCACAGGCACCAGGGGGAGCAGGATGAGCAGCCCTGATCACAGGCACGAGGGGGAGCAGGATGAGCAGCCCTGACCACAGGCACCAGGAGGAGCAGGATGAGCAGCCCTGATCACAGGCACCAGTAGGAGCAGGATGAGCAGCCCTGACCACAGGCACCAGGGGGATCAGAATGAGCAGCCCTGACCACAGGCACCAGGGGGAGCAGGATGAGCAGCCCTGATCACAGGCACCAGGGGGAGCAGGATGAGCAGCCCTGATCACAGGCACCAGGGGGAGCAGGATGAACAGCCCTGACCACAGGCACCAGTAGGATCAGGATGAGCAGCCCTGACCACAGGCACCAGGGGGAGCAGGATGAGCAGCCCTGATCACAGGCACGAGGGGGAGCAGGATGAGCAGCCCTGACCACAGGCACCAGGGGGAGCAGGATGAGCAGCCCTGATCACAGGCACCAGTAGGAGCAGGATGAGCAGCCCTGACCACAGGCACCAGGAGGAGCAGGATGAGCAGCCCTGACCACAGGCACCAGGGGGAGCAGGATGAGCAGCCCTGACCACAGGCACCAGGGAGAGCAGGATGAGCAGCCCTGATCACAGGCACCAGGGGAAGCAGGATGAGCAGCCCTGACCACAGGCACCAGTAGGAGCAGGATGAGCAGCCCTGACCACAGGCACCAGGGGGAGCAGGATGAGCAGCCCTGACCACAGGCACCAGGGGAAGCAGGATGAGCAGCCCTGACCACAGGCACCAGGGGGAGCAGGATGAGCAGCCCTGACCACAGGCACCAGGGGGATCAGGATGAGCAGCCCTGACCACAGGCACCAGTAGGATCAGGATGAGCAGCCCTGACCACAGGCACCAGTAGGATCAGGATGAGCAGCCCTGACCACAGGCACCAGTAGGATCAGGATGAGCAGCCCTGACCACAGGCACCAGGGGAAGCAGGATGAGCAGCCCTGACCACAGGCACCAGTAGGAGCAGGATGAGCAGCCCTGACCACAGGCACCAGGTGGATCAGGATGAGCAGCCCTGACCACAGGCACCAGGAGGAGCAGGATGAGCAGCCCTGACCACAGGCACCAGGAGGAGCAGGATGAGCAGCCCTGACCACAGGCACCAGGAGGATCAGGATGAGCAGCCCTGACCACAGGCACCAGGAGGAGCAGGATGAGCAGCCCTGACCACAGGCACCAGGAGGAGCAGGATGAGCAGCCCTGACCACAGGCACCAGGAGGAGCAGGATGAGCAGCCCTGACCACAGGCACTAGGAGGATCAGGATGAGCAGCCCTGACCACAGGCACCAGGAGGAGCAGGATGAGTGTGACGCCCTGGCAAAACCAGGTAGTCACAGATAGGCCCCCGCATAACACCTTCCCTCAGTAGGAAACACACAGCCGACCAAAAAACCTAGTCACCCCCCTACCTTAGGGAAAGATAGACACACCAGTGGGCAGGACCAGGTGGTTGGGACACGCCCACCCAGGGGTCTAGACAGCCCGGGGTGGGAAAACAGTCAGATAAGTGTGGAGTTCAGTTTGGAGAGGAGGTGGGCCGGGGCTAGGTGGAGCTCCAGCAGTGAAGTTCAAGTTGAACGGTGTCAGGGTAGGAGCCCTGCTGCCACTGGCTAGGAGACAGACGGTTATCTCCGTCAGCAGGAGACGGCTCGGTGGAACCAAAGTGGACCAGGACAGGGTTGTAGCCCGCCGATAATGACACTGGGAACCGACCCTGAAACCGTAGCACAAAGGGGGTACTCGGACCCTGAAGCCAGGACCAGAATCTACTGGAACTGGTTAATTAAGGCTACTTTCACACATCAGTTTTCTGTATTCAGGTACAGTTCTTTTTTTTTCCGTATCCAACGTTTCCGGTTTTGTTGTGCAAACCGGAGCAGACCGGACCCACCGGATCCGGTTTTAAGCGGATCCGTTGGTGACGGATCCGGAATAAAACGGATCCGGTGGGTCCGGTTTGCATCCGTTTTGCATCCGTTATGTCCGTTTTTTAACGGATCCGTTTTTTTAACACTAAACAAACAATTAACGAGTTCCGTATTCTGATTGGCTATTGGGAACATATAGTATATATACAGTATTTTGAAGCATATATTACAGAATGAAGACAGAGACAAGCAGAAACCATGGATGCTATTCTTGCAAATTACACAAAGATCGCTGCAGATTTTATATTTGAGGCAAATCGCTTGGCTATCATCGTCAGAGAAAAGGAGCGACAGCGACTGAGGCGTCAGCGACATCGACGCTTTTGGATCCATCCCCTGACTGCCCAGAGACTGACACGTGGGGTGTTTTCAACCCTATACCTGGAGCTCCGTGGAAACCATGAAAAATTCACAAGCTATGTCCGGATGGCAGTGAATAATTTTGACGTCCTCCTTGGCCTTGTTGCGGACAACATCCGTAAAACGGACACCTACAGCCGGTTCTCTATAACACCCGAGGAGCGTTTGCTGGTTACGCTTAGGTAAGTTTTTTTTTTTTAATTGTATCCTCCTGTAAATTGACTTAACTAATGTGTTTGCTATTATTTTTTTATAATTATTGTCTTTCCTTTACAGATTCCTTGCAACTGGAGAGTCGCTTTCGTCCCTTCACTACCAGTTTCGACTAGGAATTTCCACCATCTCGGGAATCATTAGAGACACTTGCCAAGCCTTGTGGGATTGCCTCCATGAGGATTTCATCCCCCAGCCCACCAGGGACAGATGGCTTGCAATTGCTGAACAATACTACAACATTTGTCAGTTTCCAAATTGCCTTGGCTCAGTGGACGGCAAACATATAAGAATTGTGAAACCTGCTGCTTCGGGGTCAGAATACTACAATTATAAAAAGTATTTCTCAATTGTCCTAATGGCAATAACGGATGCGGACTACAAATTCATCTCAGTGGACATTGGCGCATATGGGAGATCCAATGACTCGCAGGTCTTTAAAATGTCCCCAATGGGGCGGCGAATCTATGGGAATACTTTTGATTTCCCTCCTGCAAGACCTCTTCCTGGCACATGTGAGCCCCCAATGCCCTTTGTTTTTGTGGCCGACGAAGCCTTTCAACTCTCCCAACATCTATTAAAGCCATATGCAAGCCGTGGATTGACGCAAACCCAAAAAATATATAATTACCGATTATCCAGAGCCAGAAGAATGGTGGAATGCTCCTTTGGGATACTAACCAGCAAATGGCGAGTGTTGTTAACAGCCATTAATTTAAACATTGAAACTGTTGATGAAATAGTGAAAGCATGTGTGGTACTACACAATTTTGTTTTAACAAAGGAACCTTTGTCCTTGGATGACCAGAGTTTGGAATCCACCTCTTTGACTGACTACACCAGTCCTGGATTTAGGAGTAGTGTTGCCTGTTCCACAATCCGTGACAAATATGCTGACTATTTTCTGTCCCCAGAAGGTAGAGTAGATTGGCAAGATCAAATGGTATAAGATTTTTGTTTAGTTTTATAACAAATAAAAATAGTTAAAAATAAATTAAAAAATATCTTGTTAACCTTGTTAATTTTAATCTTTCACTCGCTTTAAAAATTTGTAATTTTTACACCGTCAAATTACAACATGTTATGTTTTTGTATTACCTTATTATTAACTTAACTTGCAAAATAATATTACCCCCCAAAAAAAACAAGAACAAATATACTTTTCAACAAAAAACTTTTATTTTTATTACATACATAAATTATAAATTTGTATATCTTGGGCTTGGGGTGGAGATAGTACTGGAGGGGCTGACAGGTGGGAACACACGCACAGTGGGAGTATGGAGGGTGGAAAGTGGTGTTGGTGGTGGTGGTGGGGAAGTAACAGAAGGTGAAGGTGTGCTTGAGAAACCAAGAGGGAAACCAGGAGATGGGATGGGATTTGGTAAGGATTGAGGGGTGGAGTGGAGGGATTGGGAGACAGAAGAGGTGGCTGGTGAATTAGTGGCTTGAGTTGGGGTCATGATGGGTGTGGAAGGCGAGATGTGGTAGTGGGTAGGAAGTGTAGGGGCAGATGTGGTTGGGAGCTGGTACTGGGCCGCAGGCTGGTACTGGGCTGCAGGCTGGTACTGGGCAGCAGGCTGGTACTGGGCTGCAGGCTGGTACTGGGCAGCAGGGGGAGTAGGGACAATGGCTGGAGGGGGGGCAGGTGCTGGAGGAGGGGTGTGTGGAGGTGGTTGGGAGGAAACCTGCGCCAGAGCCTGCCGTGTGGCTTGCATTACATGCATCTGCTGGTCAAGAGATAGCTTTTCCATGCGCTCTAGTACGGCTTGAAAAAAACAATGATTGGGTGATTTACTTGCATCTAAATGCAGCCTGTCCAGACGCGTGCACAATTCGTGTGTATTTTTTTCCATATTTGCATTTAGGAAGCTAAAAGATGAACTATTTTGTTCTGCTAATAATTGAATGGCGTTCTGGAAGGCTGCATTTAGATGCAAGAACTCGGGCGCATAGCTCTTTTCCTGACCCCTATGACGCTGACGCCCAGAACCCAAAGGTGTTCTACTGAGGGCAGCAGTGTCAGAGGGGTGGGGTAGGGGAAAAGCTATCTCATCACCAGCAGCTTCAGGTAATGAAGTCTCACGTGAAGCTCCAGCGCAGGTGGATGGGACAGATGTAGATGGAAGGGAAGGTTCAGATGGGTGGGGTCTGTGCCTGTGTTCCCCAGTGGCGGACTGTTCAGGGATCGCTCCTGACGGGTCCGATGCAGGCTCCCGAGTGCTGCAGACGGTGCTGTTAAAAAGAGGAAAAACAAAACAATAATTAATTTAATTGCTATACATTGGCACTGACTAAAAAAAAAGGCAAAAAAGATCAGACATAAACTATTATACTTTGTACATATTGTGGGGAATATTTACCTTCTGCACACCATAGTTGTCCGGAGGAACGACAAGGCTCTAAAGTAACGGTACTTCGATCTGCGTCCTCCGGATCCACTCGGGGCCTGCATCTCTTGATTCAACTCCTTTTTGAAGCGATCCCTGATAGACCGCCACCGCTTCTGAAGTTTGTCACCTGAAAGTGGAAAGCACAAAGTGGTTAGTATACAACACATTACATCCTGCAGCATAACCTACTGAACTGTGAATACTTACGCTGTTTCTTCTGGCCACGAGAATTGAGCTCCCCCCAACCTTCTACCGCTGCGTGGCATACCTCGTCCCAGAGTCGACGGGTTACGATCGAATCAGCGTGGCGGCGGTCAGCCATGTTCCACAGCGGCTCCCTCTCTCTAACTTCATCGATGAGGAGGTCGATGTTGATAAATCCGGCCTCCTCACCGTCAGAATCGGGAGCACGCTGTGATGCCTGTTCAAAGAAAGAAAAAAGAAATTAAAAAAAAAATTAGACAGAAATTCACACAGACATGAAAAAAAAAAAAAAAAAATAAAAAAACAAATCTTACACTATGACCACCGCCACCTCGACGACGACCCTGGGATGGTCTTGGGGGAGCTCTATCATGAGCCCTAGAAGTTGAAGCCTTTAGTGAAGAAAAAAAAAAAAAACATTATTTACTTATGTGTTTGGTGTGCTGTGGTAAACAATTCCTGTATGAAACTTACACTATGACCGCCCGCTCCGTGTATTTCTCCACCCCTTCCGTCCTCTTCTGGCAGCATCTCCTGTGATGTTTCGGCCACCTGTGTAAATGTCGTTTATTTAAAAATTTTTTTTTTTTTTTTTTAAAAAAAACACCCCAAAAAAAAAAATATACCTCAGTTTGTGAACCGGAGGGCGGGCTACCAGAAGACGACATATCTTTTTTTATTACAGGCCTCGCACACCAACTGGCTGGCCCAAAATGTGACCGCAACACTGCACCTGTAAAAAAAGAAAAAAAAATGTCTAAGTACATGTACGCAGCTCACAGCGGTGATCTGTGGACAGTACTGTGGACATTACCTCAGGAACACTCTCCTCCAAAGAAATTCTGACTGGCACTGAAGCGAACGTACCCAGCAACTGGCAGGCCCAAAATGTGACCGCAACACTGCACCTGTAAAAAAAGAAAAAAAAATGTCTAAGTACATGTACGCAGCTCACAGCAGTGATCTGTGGACAGTACTGTGGACATTACCTCTTCCCTGGAGCACTGGACTGGAGGACAGCAGAAGTTGAAGTCAGGAACCAACGGCAGGAGGTGTGTAGAATGTGCTGGATCCTTTTATAAGTTTTGTGATGATGAAAAAAAAAAATTTGCGCATGCTCTGTTTACCAAACCGGATGCGGTCACCGCATCCGGTTTAAACCGCATTGCGCCGGATCCGGCATGCATAGACAACCATTCTATACAATGCCGCATTGTACCGGATCCGGCAGAATGCGGTTTTTTTAAGGGGCAAAAAAACGTTACATGATACGTTCTATCCGGCCGCCGCATTTAATTATTTTGCCGCATCCGGAAAAAACCGGATGCACCGCAAAGCCATCAGGTACAATCCGGTTACAATGCAAGTCTATGGGGATAAACCGGATGCGATACCGGATCCGTTTTATCCTTTTTTTTCCGGATTGTACCTGATGGCAAAAAACTGATGTGTGAAAGTAGCCTAACCGATTGAGGCCAGGAGTAGAGGTCCTGTCACACCCAAAGTCCCTCATAGAAGACAACAGCCCACCGATTAGGGATAAGAGGTCACCGCTAGGGCCCATAGATCCTACGGGCCAGCGTCTGCAGGCACGGCTCCTTAGGCCACATCCAGCCGGGAGCGGACTCCTGATTTTCACACTAGGAAAGTCCACCTTACACAAAGCAGTGCAGTAAAAGGATAGAGACCACCAGCTGGGTTGGGGACCAGAACGCAACCGGCCGCGGCACCAGCCTCCATCACCTTGGTTTACCAGAGACTTGTGTGTTTTACTAACAGTGAGTACACCAGCGCCAGAACCCCCCCCGGTGGTCGCCATCCCCTGCACCAAGCCACCGGGTCCCGGTGTCACCATCCCTACCCACGGAGGGGTTAACAACTTGCTGCACAACATCTCCCCCGGGTGCCCCATAATAGCAGCGGTGGTGTCCCACTTCACCACACACCGTGGGTGGCGTCACAAACTTAATACGGCCTAGCCCGTACATCTACGTCCCCCTTTTTATTCGGCGTGTCCGTGAGACCCCCGAGTCCGGAGACCCTTGAGCCACCACCCCTGAAGGCCCGGACCCGAGTAGCGCCGGCTGCTGGCACCGGGGTGACACATGAGCAGCCCTGACCACAGGCACCAGGAGGATCAGGATGAGCAGCCCTGACCACAGGCACCAGGATTATCAGGATGAGCAGCCCTGATCACAGGCACCAGTAGGATCAGGATGAGCAGCCCTGATCACAGGCACCATGAGGAGCAGGTTGAGCAGCCCTGACCACAGGCACCAGTAGGAGCAGCCCTGATCACAGGCACCAGGGGGAGCAGGATGAGCAGCCCTGACCACAGGCACCAGGATGAGCAGCCCAGATCACAGGCACCAGGGGGAGCAGGATGAGCAGCCCTGATCACAGGCACCAGTAGGAGCAGGATGAGCAGCCCTGACCACAGGCACCAGGAGGAGCAGGTTGAGCAGCCCTGACCACAGGCACCAGGAGGAGCAGGATGAGCAGCCCTGACCACAGGCACCAGGAGGAGCAGGTTGAGCAGCCCTGACCACAGGCACCAGGAGGAGCAGGTTGAGCAGCCCTGACCACAGGCACCAGGAGGAGCAGGTTGAGCAGCCCTGACCACAGGCACCAGGAGGAGCAGGTTGAGCAGCCCTGACCACAGGCACCAGTAGGAGCAGGATGAGCAGCCCTGACCACAGGCACCAGTAGGAGCAGGATGAGCAGACCTGACCACAGGCACCAGTAGGAGCAGGATGAGCAGCCCTGACCACAGGCACCAGGAGGAGCAGCTTTGACCACAGGGGTTGGATTTAAAGGGGGAGTCACACATCAGTGGAGTAAAACGGGACGGGTTCTCAGCAGAGTCACAGAAAAGTGGGGTAAAACGGGCATCAGGTTCAGAGGGATTCACATGTGGATATCCATAGTATTAATTTTTTGGACACTCTCATTCATATCGACTCTCTAGGTAATATCACCTCTGATCTATATGTTAAGTCAACTGACAGGAATAGCCTGTTACATTATGAGAGTTATCATCCATGACACTTGAAACACTCATTACCTCTTTCACAACACAAAAGGGTGGCAATGATAGTGTCCACACAAAGTCAGCGGGATGTAAGACACAAAGAGATGATGGACAGATTCCTGCAAAGGGGTTAACCTTCACATATCGCCATAGCCGGCTTTAGGCATGTGCGAGTTGTGCGGCTGCACAGGGCGCCGGCAGGCAGACAGCAAAGGGGGCGCCTAGGGAGCAGCTGTTTACTTTCACTTTGCTGCTCCTCCCCCCTCCTCTGTGCCCTGCGTCTGGTCTCCTCCCGCTCTGCACAGCCTCAGGCAGGGGGCGCCCTCACCTGCTCTCCCTACACATCCTCCAGCACGGAGTGCCCCTCCCCCCTCCTCTGTGCCCTGCGTCTGGTCTCCTCCCGCTCTGCACAGCCTCAGGCAGGGGGCGCCCTCACCTGCTCTCCCTACACATCCTCCAGCACGGAGCGCCCCTCCCCCCTCCTCTGTGCCCTGCGTCTGGTCTCCTCCCGCTCTGCACAGCCTCAGGCAGGGGGCGCCCTCACCTGCTCTCCCTACACATCCTCCAGCACGGAGCGCCCCTCCCCCCTCCTCTGTGCCCTGCGTCTGGTCTCCTCCCGCTCTGCACAGCCTCAGGCAGGGGGCGCCCTCACCTGCTCTCCCTACACATCCTCCAGCACAGAGCGCCCCTCCCCCTCCTCTGTGCCCTGCGTCTGGTCTCCTCCCGCTCTGCACAGCCTCAGGCAGGGGGCGCCCTCACCTGCTCTCCCTACACATCCTCCAGCACGGAGCGCCCCTCCCCCCTCCTCTGTGCCCTGCGTCTGGTCTCCTCCCGCTCTGCACAGCCTCAGGCAGGGGGCGCCCTCACCTGCTCTCCCTACACATCCTCCAGCACGGAGCGCCCCTCCCCCCTCCTCTGTGCCCTGCGTCTGGTCTCCTCCCGCTCTGCACAGCCTCAGGCAGGGGGCGCCCTCACCTGCTCTCCCTACACATCCTCCAGCACAGAGCGCCCCTCCCCCTCCTCTGTGCCCTGCGTCTGGTCTCCTCCCGCTCTGCACAGCCTCAGGCAGGGGGCGCCCTCCTCTCCCTACACATCCTCCAGCACGGAGCGCCCCTCCCCCCTCCTCTGTGCCCTGCGTCTGGTCTCCTCCCGCTCTGCACAGCCTCAGGCAGGGGGCGCCCTCACCTGCTCTCCCTACACATCCTCCAGCACGGAGTGCCCCTCCCCCCCTCCTCTGTGCCCTGCGTCTGGTCTCCTCCCGCTCTGCACAGCCTCAGGCAGGGGGCGCCCTCCTCTCCTCTCCCTACACATCCTCCAGCACAGAGCGCCCCTCCCCCTCCTCTGTGCCCTGCGTCTGGTCTCCTCCCGCTCTGCACAGCCTCAGGCAGGGGGCGCCCTCACCTGCTCTCCCTACACATCCTCCAGCACAGAGCGCCCCTCCCCCTCCTCTGTGCCCTGCGTCTGGTCTCCCCCCCGCTCTGCACAGCCTCAGGCAGGGGGCGCCCTCACCTGCTCTCCCTACACATCCTCCAGCACAGAGCGCCCCTCCCCCTCCTCTGTGCCCTGCGTCTGGTCTCCTCCCGCTCTGCACAGCCTCAGGCAGGGGGCGCCCTCACCTGCTCTCGGCTCTGTGTCCTCCTGTCTTTACCATAGAGAGGGGGAGGAGCAGCAGCACTGCCGGAGATGCTGTTACAAAAGCCCCACTGAACTCCTGCAGCCAGGAAGTGACTGTGAGTATAACATGCTGTATTATGTGCTGTGTGTGTTATGTATAACATGTGTGTCCTGTATACTGTGCAATGTCTGTCTGTGTATCTGTCTGTCCGTCTATTATCCGTCTGTCTGCCTATCTCTCCATTTTATATCTGTCTATATCTATGTATCTCTATTATCTATCCCTCCATCTTTCTATTATCTATCTATGTGTCTGATATCTATTTGCCTATCATCTATCCAGCGTCGGTCTGGTACACAGACACCAGTTAATGCCCCAGAAAGCTCTCTTAGGCTGCTTTCACACATCCGTTTTTTGCAGTGCGGCTCAATCCGGCTCAAAAACCTATGCAACAGATGCAGCAAAAAAAAAAAACGGATCCGTTGCATAAATTTTTCCATGCGGCCCGTCCGTTTTTTGACGGATGCGGCTTGATACTGAGCATGCGCAGTGTAAAAAACCACATCCGGTGGCCGGATGCGTTTTTTGTCGCAGGACGCCGCATCCGGCGTCTATAGGCTTGCATTGTAAATCGCCAGGCAACGTTCCATCCGGCCGCCGCATGGGCTAAATATGCCGCATCTGGCAAAAAACGAACACAATGCAAAGCCATGCGGCACAATACAGCGCTAATTCAAGACTATGTGTAAAAAACGCAACTGGCGGCAAAAAAAGGTTGCGTTTTTTTCTGCAAAGCGCCGTATTGTGCCACTCAGCAAAAACCGGAATGTGTGAAAGCAGCCTAACTGAACATAAAAGGGACCCGCCAGAGGGCTCCCTGCTCTATCACTGCCCGTCTCCTAAGCCACAGACCGCTGCAGGCCTGTGTCTTAGGGGACCATATATCCACAAGGGCAGAGCAGTGACATCATTGCATCGCGCTGCCTCCGCAGGCCACCATAGAAGAGAAGATGGAGGCTGCAGTGCTGGGAAACAGGATTAGGTGAGTATAATTTTTTTTATGTCTATATGGGATCTGTGAGGGCTCCTGTTGTATATAAGAGGCTATGTGGAGGCCACTGCTGTGTATAGGAGGCTGTGTGGGGGCTCCTGCTGTGTATAGGAGGCTGTGTGGGGGCTCCTGCTGTGTATAGGAGGCTGTGTGGGGGCTCCTGTGTATAGGAGGCTGTGTGGGGGCACCCGCTGTGCATAGGAGGCTGTGTGGGGGCACCCGCTGTGCGTAGGAGGCTGTGTGGGGGCACCCGCTGTGCGTAGGAGGCTGTGTGGGGGCTCCCGCTGTGCGTAGGAGGCTGTGTGGGGGCTCCCGCTGTGCGTAGGAGGCTGTGTGGGGGCTCCCGCTGTGCGTAGGAGGCTGTGTGGGGGCTCCCGCTGTGCGTAGGAGGCTGTGTGGGGGCTCCCGCTGTGCGTAGGAGGCTGTGTGGGGGCTCCCGCTGTGCGTAGGAGGCTGTGTGGGGGCTCCCGCTGTGCGTAGGAGGCTGTGTGGGGGCTCCCGCTGTGCGTAGGAGGCTGTGTGGGGGCTCCCGCTGTGCGTAGGAGGCTGTGTGGGGGCTCCCGCTGTGCGTAGGAGGCTGTGTGGGGGCTCCCGCTGTGCGTAGGAGGCTGTGTGGGGGCTCCCGCTGTGCGTAGGAGGCTGTGTGGGGGCTCCCGCTGTGCGTAGGAGGCTGTGTGGGGGCTCCCGCTGTGCGTAGGAGGCTGTGTGGGGGCTCCCGCTGTGCGTAGGAGGCTGTGTGGGGGCTCCCGCTGTGCGTAGGAGGCTGTGTGGGGGCTCCCGCTGTGCGTAGGAGGCTGTGTGGGGGCTCCCGCTGTGCGTAGGAGGCTGTGTGGGGGCTCCCGCTGTGCGTAGGAGGCTGTGTGGGGGCTCCCGCTGTGCGTAGGAGGCTGTGTGGGGGCTCCCGCTGTGCGTAGGAGGCTGTGTGGGGGCTCCTGCAGCGATTTGCATATAGTTGTGTGGCCTCTAGAGTTAACTCCTCCTGTGGACCCCAGACACCCCAGTCCGACCCTGTATCCATCTATCTTTTCCATAGTATCTATGTATGTGTCATGTATATTGTGTAATTTATGCAGTGGTAAAATGACTTGGCCTGTGGGTGATGGAGGCCATTGCTATTTCCTTGGATGCATAGTTGAACACCATTGAGGACTGGATGTCCACTGGCTCCCTGTATCGCCCTTCCTCTGCAGCTGTGGGTCCCAGATAGGTGTAATGACATCAGGGGGAGCCTGGGACGTGATGCCAGTGGGCCCTGCAGCTGCGGCCAGAGTGGGTGCAGAGCATGTGTAGGGGGTAATAGATACATATATATATTTACTAGCTGTAGTACCTGGCAGTGCCCGGGATAGTAACTGTCTCTCTCCCTCTCTCCTCTCTCTGTGTTCCTCTCTGTCTGTCTGTCTCCCTCTCTCTGTGTGTTTCTGTCTCTGCGTGTCTGTGCTTGTGTTTGTATGTATCTCTGTGTATCTCTGTGACTATATCTGTGTCTGTCTCTGTGTGTCTCTGTGTATTTTTGTCTTTGTGGGTCTCTGTGTGTGTCTGTCTGTGTATCTCTGTCTATGTGTCTCTCTGTGTGTCTGTGTGTGAATGTGTCTCTGTATGTGTCTGTGTTTTTGTCTCTGTATGTGTGTCTCTGTGTCCCTATGTGTGTGTCTCTGTCTATGTCTCTGTCTCTTTCTCTGTGCCTCTGTGTCTCTGTATCAGTCTGTGTGTCTCCTTATCAGTCTCTGTATCAGTCTGTCTTTGTGTGTGTCTTTGTGTGTCTCTGTAACAGTCTCTGTTTGTGTGACGTTCCCTGGGTCACATGGGGCGTCTGTGCAAAATTTCATGATCGTAAATGTGATGGTGCCGATTCCTTTATTGGACACACACACACACCCCACACCCCACACCCACACATTATATATATATATTATATTGTAACGTTGCGCCCTGCAACGTGGGGGTTTCACTCGCTTGCAGCGGTGTGAGGTAGCTTCAGCAACACACGTACACAGTCTCTTCATAGAAATTCTGGCAGTTTATTAAAAACACTCAGCATAAACTGCCCTCACACATAAACAATAAGTCCATAATGGAAGTTTAGCAACTTCCCCACTCTCTGGCTCCTGCCAGCGTACAGCTCTAGCCAAGGTTCCTTCCAGCACCCAGGGCCCTCTGCAGACCCCTGTCTGTCTCTCCTCCAGGAGAGATTCGGCCCTACAGCCCTGGCCTGGCTGCACTCACCTCAGACTCAATATCAGAGCCTTGTGATCAGCCTCCATGCAGGCTGAAACACCCAGAGCTCCTGGCTCTGCTCTCACTTGTTTCCAGTCCACACACTGGACGTCTAGAGCCAGTCTCTCTCTCTAGACTGCCCTAGACACACTTCATGCAGAACTCTCGGCTCTGCTCTCACTCTCTCCCAGCATACACGCTGGAAGTCTAGAGCTAGTCTCTCTCTCTAGACTGCCCTAGACACACTTCTCCCAGGTTCAGAGACAGGATTGCTTTAACCCCTGGAGCCACACCCACAGGTGGTAAGGAGTGTGTAATCAGCATCACACACCCTTCCATGGCTCTGCATGTAATGCAATCCTGTGGAACCACAGGTCCCAGCCAGCTTCACATTGCAGAGCACCCACGCTTCTGCAAAACATACCGGCCCTTTGTAATACAGCCGGTTGATACCTCACATACCCTCCCCCTCTGTTCAAACCCGTAGGGGAGAACACTTGCCAATGACCTGGGGCCGCGAGACAGGGCATCCCCGTTGCCATGCCCCACCAGTTGAGAGGGCCGTCCAAGAGCAGTAGTCCCTGAGGCATCGCCCGACACTGTCACCAAACCCTGTCTGGTCAACCTAGGGTTAAAGGACGTCCCATTTCCAGACCGTTCTCTCCCTGACCCCCTCCCAGGGTCACCGTAGTAGAGAGACATGTCCCCAGTCAAACCTACAGTCTTGTCCGAACCTAGGCTTTCTCGAGTACCCCCAAGGCTACTGTCGGGAACTCTAAGCTCATAGCGGCCACTATCTACAGTACATCGTAGGTTACCACTCTGTCGGCGATTCCTTTTATCGCACGTCTGAACTACTGGACCGACACGCCATCTTCCACTTCTTTCCCCTGAACAACGGGTGGAAGACGGCTGCTGTCCCCCCACACAGTTGGCGAAGCTGCTCCTTAATTTTCAGGTTGTCTTGCCACAACCGCTCCATGTCACGTACATGGTGTACCCGATATTCAATAAGGCTTCGAATGTTTCCAAGACTCTCTACAGTCCCGACACAGACGAACGGAACCATACCAGCTACCCTGGGTATCTTGCTCTCATTAGCAGCAGGGATTCTTAATCTCACCAATCCCGACTTATTCACCATGTCTTGCATGACTCGTCCGTTTTTTCCAATGACTCTCCCCACCAGAGCCTGGGGTACTTGGACGATATCTTCCGCCAGACTCTGCGCTTTTCTTTTATACTCTAGCTGTCTAGTGGCTTCTTCCTTTTGCAGTTGGACCTGCCACTTCATACGAACACATCTGAAGTGCATGTCCTTTAGAATAGCCACCCGCTGCCCAGTAATTTCACTGGTGGACAATATCACTAACTGTTCAGCCCCTGGGGTACAGTAGACCTCACACGCTTCCACAGCTCTCTTAAATTCGTCATGCATGCACTCGGTGGCACACGCTTCTCTTAAGTCCTTAGGTATATCCACCATTCACTTGACTACAGAAGTCTCATTCATCCCTGCCACATGCTTGTCAAGTTTAGCTTCCAAAGTCAGCTCTCTTTGGGCCTCCCCTGCTTCAACATGTTTGGTCAGGATTGACACTCGCTGCTCCATCTGCTCCAAGGCTCCCTGGGACTTGGACTGGTACTCTGCCAAGCGACTTCGGAGCTCAGCCACTTCTTTCTCCAGCTCCCTTACTCGACTCTCAGTAGCCTGCCTAAGAAGTATCTCTTGTTGCAGATGGTCTTTGCTCATCCTCTTGAATGAGTCTTCACTTGCGGACCTCTCTGGTCTACGACACACTATTTCTGAGGCTTCTTCCATCTCAGCTTCAGAACGTTTGGGTTTCTTACACTCCTTACCCAGGACCTTCTCTATATCCTCCATCGTAGTTTTACCAAGCAGGTCAGGCAGGCTCCCAGTCCTGGATGAGACCTCATGTCCAGACTTCACCTCTTCCTCAGAGGCTCTTTCCGCTTTTACAGCACCTGCTGTGTCTTGGGACTTCACTGCATTCCCTCCAACTTCCACTTGGGTCTCTGCAGTGTCACCCTCTGCCTTCTCTTGGGCATTTACAGCATCGCCTTCTACCAGGGTGTTACGCCCTTCAGCACGGTACTCTGTTCTTCTTAGAACCTTGGCACCATTTTCAACATTCATCACTTCACCACTGGGTAGCTTACCAGTCTGCTCACCATGACCTTTGTGGATTTGTACTCCACCAACACTGCCCTGGATTCCTTCTCCTATATTGTTCTGTAGGATGTCATCTCGTACAGCGCTATCATCCAACAGACCTCCAGCTTCATGCATGGAAATTATAGGAGACACCGCCATTACGTCTTTGGTCGGTTCCTCCCCTGCAATTTCACCCTGCTGGTTTCTGTCGTGACAATGTGTCAGTTCAGTCTTTGATTCCTCTTTCTTTTGCAGGATATCACTGTCTGACTCTTCCGTAGCAGGTGTTACTAGCACCATGTTTTCATTAACCAGGCATATCACTTTCTCTGCACCCTCAGACGGCCTACACTGTGCCCCCTCTCGGCGCTTATTACGTCTTCGGCGTCGGGAGGAAGTTTTGCCCTTCTCGCCCATCTGTACCACACTGTACTCGTTTGTCACCTTACTAGAGTCAGTGTCTTTACTGGAGTCATAATCACTCCCCCTGGCATCCTGGACTATCATGTCCCCACTTAACCAGATATCTGCCTCCCTTTCTGGAGCTACCCAGTTTTTAACGGTCACACTGTCGGTTATTCCCTTAGTCCTTATGACACTAAGTTGGGTCCGTCCATCATTTTCTTTGGTCACCCCTAACTTAGGACAGTCAATTTTAGGAGGTGCTATCTCCTCCTTACCACACATAACTGCACAACAAGGACCCCTTTTCACCTCCCAATGTGGTGGGGTTTCCTTTGGGCTGTTCCGGCTCTTACACAAGCAACCGTATACGTCCCCCTGCTTCCACAAGTGCACAAATAATTTAGAGTCCCAACCTATAATAATTGGGTGCAGTAAATCTGAGACTACTCCAACATCATGAGAACCACTGTCCCAGGCTGTCTTAATGACCACTCTGGAGACCGGGTATTCTGTCTCATTACTGTGGGTGCAGCCGACGTGGATCTTCCTTCCAGGAATCAAGTGGACATCAGAGGTGGCCCTCACCAGGGTCACCAAGCTCCTTGAGTCTACGACTCCTGTTATAGATTCCCCATCCACTTCCACGGAACACAGACGTGGCTTCTCGTCGGATGGGTGGTCTATATTGCAAACAGGACACTTGTGGCATGAACACTGTTGTCCCTGGCTACAGTCCATCTGTGCCACTTCACCCTTGGATTTGGGATGCTCCGCACCCTTTTGGGGAACCACCGCTTTCTGGGACTCCATCCCCTTATGGGCAACCACCCCCTTATGGGCAACTATTCCTTTCTGGGACTCCGCCCCCTTTTGCGGTTTCCATGCAATGTCCTTAGCCCCCAGTTCACACCGTTTGCCCTTGTCTCCCTGGGCACCCAGTGTCCATACTGGCCCCTGAAGGGAACGCTCAAACTGGTCCATGGCTGTGACATCGCTACACACCGACAGCTCCTGCTTTCCCTGGACCAGGAACTGATACAGCTCCTCCACAACGTCCGCAGGGACCATTCCCTCTTTTTCGCTTTTAGCCCCCACTGCTGTCACTGGACCTCCAGGCACATGCTGTTGGTGCTGCTGGCTCTGCAGCAGCTGGTTCAGGAGCTCCTCCATGCTGTAACGAAAAAGAGGCACAGGAGGGGCGCTCCAATGGATAATACCCGGTGGTCAAAGACAGGGGGGGGTTAGATAACCACTAACCTTTCCAGGTTGTACCGCCCGTACAACCTGGGTCTCCAGCCTGTGGTGTATCACTGCTCACCAAGCAGGTCCTCGCAATTCCGGCCGGCCTGGAATCCTCCAGTCACTGGTCTCTCGCCACGGCAGACCCACTGATTCACCGCCAGCAGCTGGAGCACGCTGTCCCTGTTCGTGGACCCGCCGATCCACCGCCAGCTGCTTGAGTGCGCAGACAATTTTCGTGGACCCGCCGATCCACCGTAAACCGCTTCAAAAAATTTTTCGTGGACCCGCCGATCCACAGCAAGCAGTCCGTATCCACAGGAATATGTCCTATGCCGTTGCCCCTAGCAACCAGACCGCATGCCCGCATTCTCCACCATATGTAACGTTGCACCCTGCAACGTGGGGGTTTCACTCGCTTGCAGCGGTGTGAGGTAGCTTCAGCAACACACGTACACAGTCTCTTCATAGAAATTCTGGCAGTTTATTAAAAACACTCAGCATAAACTGCCCTCACACATAAACAATAAGTCCATAATGGAAGTTTAGCAACTTCCCCACTCTCTGGCTCCTGCCAGCGTACAACTCTAGCCAAGGTTCCTTCCAGCACCCAGGGCTCTCTGCAGACCCCTGTCTGTCTCTCCTCCAGGAGAGATTCGGCCCTACAGCCCTGGCCTGGCTGCACTCACCTCAGACTCTATATCAGAGCCTTGTGATCAGCCTCCATGCAGGCTGAAACACCCAGAGCTCCTGGCTCTCACTTGTTTCCAGCACACACACTGGAAATCTAGAGCCAGTCTCTCTCTAGACTGCCCTAGACACACTCCACCCAGGTTCAGAGACAGGATTGCTTTAACCCCTGGAGCCACACCCACAGGTGGTAAGGAGTGTGTAATCAGCATCACACACCCTTCCACGGCTCTGCATGTAATGCAATCCTGTGGAACCACAGGTCCCAGCCAACTTCACATTGCAGAGCACCCACTCTTCTGCAAAACATACCGGCCCTTTGTAATACAGCCGGTTGATACCTCACAATATATATACACACTCTCAGCTTTATATATTAAATTATACACCCTACATATGCCCTGTACCTGTCACGTGTAATGTAATGTAATTCTGAATATTGACCTGCCATATCCTAAGGCTATGTGCGCACTAGAGCAAAATACCCGCGGAAATTTCTTGAGAAATGTCTGCAATCTTTGTGCCGACATTTCCCATGAAATTCTATGAGAAAAAAAAAAAGCTGTGCGCACTGGTGCGGATTTTTCTCAAGAAAATTTCTTGAGAAAAGTTTCTCGAGAAACTTTCTTGAGAAAATGAACATGTCCATTAAATCCGCAGGTACCCCGCGAATTTCTGCAGTACAGACTGCAAAAATCCGCAGGGAACCACCCGCGGGAAAATCGCGGCTAATCCGCGGCAAATCCGCATGCGGTTTTGCCGCGGATTTTTTCTGGAGGTCAGCAAATCTTTCACTCCCAGAAGTTTCTCGAGAAGATTTTCTCGAGAAACTTCACATCTCTAGTGCGCACATAGCCTAAAGGTGTGTAATATGCGCTCTGTTAGGATTTCACTTGCTGATTCGAGTAGTTGTCACCTGATCACTCACATGTGATTTGCAATGTGTGGTCATCTGCAGAATGACGTCTCCTCCTGTTTCTCTCAAATTGAAAATTATAACAATGAGAGAAGCAGGAGTCTGCAAATCACTGGTGAGTGATTTCATTGGCAAATTAAATCCTAAACAGTGTGTATTACACATTTTGGGGGTTCGACCAGTCAGTGTGCAGAATGTCAGACACAGGGGAGACACCAGTCAGTCCAGGGCAGCAGAGCAGGGAGAAGCCATTGGGCACCGGCCTCCTCATCTGACTGCATCGTCCTCGGCCAGAGAATAAATGTGTTTTATCTGAAATGTGGCAGCATCAGAGTAAAATATAGAGGACTGCAATAATGGAGCCGGTGTCTGATTCCCTCCACGCGGGGGTCGTGCAGGAGGAATCAGCCGTCAGGTTCCTCACCTGGTAGCAAATAACAGTGGAGTCTGATATGTTACATGGCGTCACTGCCGTCTGCACATCGCATGGAATGGTTTAGGGGATGTTCACACGGGGCATCTTTTTTTTACCACAAATATGCAGCGTTTTTGTCCCAAGAATGCACCAAAAATGTACCGCGGCAAAAATGCAAAAAAAAAGCAATGTGTTTTTGACACATTTTTACCGCGTTTTGCCCAATGCGGTTTTTAAGTCTAATCTATTGACTGGAAGGGTTCAAAAACGAAAACACAAAAAGAACTGACAGCTGCATCTTCAAAAACACAGCCAACAAAAGATGCCCAGTGCGGACCGCAAAAGAGAAATCCCATACACTTTGCTGGGGGGAGGAAATGCTGCATATAGGGGCATCTGTGTGACCTCAAAAATGCTACAAAAGATGTCCTGTGTGAACTTAGCCTTAGTGTTGTTATGAACGCCATTCTATCAATGTAATGCATCGTCAGCAGCTGAGTTGTGTATGATGAGGTCCTGCAGCAGCTGAGTTGTGTATTATGGGGTTCTGCAGCAGCTGAGGTGTGTATTATGGGGTTCTGCAGCAGCTGAGGTGTGTATTATGGGGTTCTGCAGCAGCTGAGGTGTGTATTATGGGGTTCTGCAGCAGCTGAGGTGTGTATTATGAGGTTCTGCAGCAGCTGAGTTGTGTATGATGAGGTCCTGCAGCAGCTGAAGTGTGTATTATGGGGTTCTGCAGCAGCTGAGTTGTGTATTATGGGGTTCTGCAGCCGCTAAGTTGTATATTAAGGGGGTTCCGCAGCCGCTGAGTTGTGTATTATGGGGTTCTGCAGCAGCTGAGGTGTGTATTATGGGCTTCTGTAGCAGCTGAGATGTGTATCATGGGGTTCTGCAGTAGCTGAGGTGTGTATTATGGGGTTCTGTAGCAGCTGAGATGTGTATCATGGGGTTCTGTAGCAGCTGAGATGTGTATCATGGGGTTCTGCAGTAGCTGAGGTGTGTATTATGGGGTTCTGCAGCAGCTGAGGTGTGTATTATGGGGTTCTGCAGCAGCTGAGGTGTGTCTTATGGGGTTCTGAAGCAACTGAGGTGAATTATGAGATTTTGCAGCAGCTGGGATGTGTATAATGAGGTTCTATAGCATCTCAGATGTGTATTTTGAGGTTCTGCAGCAGCTGAGGTGTGCATTTATGAGGTTTTAGAGAATATTACATTATTCGGTGTGGATTTATCTTACAAATTTTCCAAGAAAAATATTTGCAGCATTGCCAAATGGGGTGTGCCCAGTCTGGTTAATAAAGGGATTACAATATATATGCCGTAGTTCTTCCATACACCGTGCCCCTCCCTCATGGTGTGTATGTGGTGCTGCACCTCAGTCTGTTCAGGTCAGTGGAACTGAGAGGCAGTGACACATACACAGCACCCCCTGTTCTTATGGTGTGTATGTAGTACTGCACCTCAGTCTGTTCAGGTCATTTTAGCTGAGAGGCAGTGACACATACAACCTGAGGACTCTTTATTATGTAGAAAGCAGAGACTTTTTTCTAATTTAATACATTCCCCTTTAACATCTGTATTTTGGACTTTTTGGTCCAGAGTACACACAGCATCGGCCGCCGGCTCCATCGTGCATTGTCTGGTATCATCTGGTACTTTTATCCTCAGGATTTGTATAGTAGATGTTGATCCCACCAATGGGGCCACGACCTGCGCTGCTCTAAGTGTATAGGAATTTATACCATCTCTCCACAAAGAGTGGCAGCGCCTCATTCTCCAGATACATGTGCGCTCCATTGGGGGGATCCATATGTACCATCCATAATGTAATATCCAGGCATACAGCTTGTACGAGATGAGAAGACCCCAATAACAATAATTTCAGATGTGGTGGAATTAATGTGGATTGAGAATCAGATTCTCCAGCACAAATCTGGAGGACTTTATTGTACATTTGAAGAACTCAATTTTCTTAGGATATAAAAAAAATGGCCTCTGGTCCTCGTTTGTTTCCTGGAAACTGGGTACAAAATCAGTAGGGGGGGGGCACCAAAGGGCAGTTTTGCACAGGGCACCATTCAGGCTAAGGCCGGCCCTGCATATCGCTACCACTAGAACAAGAAGAGAGGGGCCATTTATCACTTGCGTTAATCCATTCCATCCGTACCATGCTATTCTTAAAGGTATCCTCTTAAAACACTGGCAAGTATTACAGAGATCATATCCCCATATACAAGAACTCGCTACAACTCCACGCATTCGCGATAAGCGCTCGTCCAATCTTAGAGCTTTATTGGTAAGGGCAGACATTGGGTCAACTATTCACAAATCCCGACAATCTTTTTTTGTCCACACCCAAGCAAGGCAATTATCCATGCCTTCATGGCCCGCAGTGTTCCAATATGATAAAGGGGAACCAATTTACACATCCAAGGACTGGCAAAGTCTTTTATATTAGAGATTTTTTCACATGTGACTCTTCATATGTCATTTACTTGCTGAAATGCCCCTGCGGTCTGGGGTCTGTGGCTGAAACCACCCACCATACCAGAGCGCTTAGGCAACCCTGGCTGCAATTTAAAAAACGGCTTCACTATATTTCAGTCTGGTACAAATAGGCAGCTGAGGGTTGGGGGCAGCCCGTACCTGCCTGCTGTACCTGGCTAGCATACAAAAATATGGTGAAGCCCTTGTCATTTTTTTTTTTTTTTTTTTTTTTAGTTTTTTGGCAAAAAAAAAAAGGGGCTTCCCTGGGTTTTCCATTGCCAGTGAAGGTAACACCAAGTGGGGGTTAGCAGCCAGTACCTGCTTGGGTTACCCTTAGCAATAGAAAATGCAGCGGGAGCCCACACATTTTTTTTCTTTTACCCCTAACCCTAGAGTTAGGGGTATGTCTTTTAGGTTTTTGTGTCTTTTTTTATTTTTTAAGGAATTTAAAACAAAAAGAAAAATAGACATGGGCTTCACCCATTGAGCATCTGAGCATTTCACTGCTCACTCATCCCTACTTCTGACCATACAGCCAGCAGAACAAGTAATCAGATCAGCTGACTCCAGTGCCGGCCGATTACTTGTTCTGTGTCCCCTGCATCCATCGCAGCGTGTGTGAGCTGTCTAATTCAGCTGAGTTCTGCCAGCACTGGAGTCGCTGATCTGAACTCAGCTGAACTCCTGACCTCATAGCCAGCAGAACAAGTAATCAGATCAGCTGACTCCAGTGCCGGCCGATTACTTGTTCTGTGTCCCCTGCATCCATCGCAGCGTGTGCGGGCTGGAGTTCAACTGAGTTCAGATCAGGTGACTCCAGTGCTGGCCGAACTCAGCTAACCTCACAGCCCGCACACGCTGCGATGGATGCAGGGGGACACAGAACAAGTAATCAGCCGGCACTGGAGTCAGCTGATCTGATTACTTGTTCTGCTGGCTGTATGGTCAGGAGTAGGGATGAGTGAGCAGTAGTGAGCAGTGAAATGCTCAATGGGTGAAGCCCATGTCTATATTTTTTGTTTTTTTTAAATTCCTTAAAAAATAAAAGTCACAAAAACCTAAAAGACATAACCCTAACCCTGGAGTTAGGGGTAAAAGAAAAAATGTGTGGGCTCCCGCTGCATTTTCTATTGCTAAGGGTAACCCAAGCAGGTACTGGCTGCTAACCCCCACTTGGTGTTACCTTCACTGGCAATGGAAAATCCAGGGAAGCCCTTTTTTTTTGCCAAAAAGCTAAAAAAAAATGACGTGGGCTTCGCCATATTTTTGTATGCTAGCAAAGTACACCAGGCAGATACGGGCTGCCCCCAACCTCCAGCTGCCTATTTGTACCAGACTGTGAACCAGAAATATAGGGAAGCCATTTTTTTTTAAATTATTTCATGAATTTCATGAATCAAAAAAAAAATAACGTGGGCTTCGCCCAATTTTTGTGTATCCAGCCAGGTACAACTAGGCAGCTGGGGATAGGAATCTACAGCGCAGGGTGGGCCAAGCTTTCTGCCCCCCTCCCTGCTGCGAATTGCAGTCCACAGCCGCCCCAGAAAATGGCGCCATCTTCTGGCGCTGTAGTCAACTCTTCCAGCGGCCCTGATGCCAGGTGGCACGCTGGGCAATAAGGGGTTTAATACCAGCCTTGTTTTACCAGCTGGTATTAAGCTTGAGATTCTTAATGTCAGACCAAGTTTGACCCGGCCATTAAGAATCTCCAATAAAGGGTTTAAAAAAGACATCACACAGAGAAAAAGTACTTTATTAGAAATAAATACACAGACACACTTAGGGACTCCATCTTTATTACGCCCTCTCACCCCTCCACGATCTGGTCTTCTGTCTTGTTTCTTCTTCAACCAATGCAGCTGTACTATATCAGAAAGCACAGGATGGGAGGAAGAACTACTTTCTGGTACAGAATACAGGATACCGTATTCCCTGGCACATTCAATGGAGAACTAAAAGTCTCGCAGCACTGACGTCACAGGTGAATCCATTGTGAAGTCACCTGATCCCGATGTCGCTTGCACGCTGCTGTCGGCTTATTCCAGTGTCCTGGGGAGGTCTGATCAGCTGTTCGCCAGTCCTGTTGTGACCGCGCGCTCCCGCGGTCACAGAGCTGAAGAAGTGAAGATGCATGCGCTGCCCTCTCAGCCACAATAATAGAATGACAGGGGGTAACACCGGCTCCAGAAAGATGGCGTCTGAGATAAGCACTATGTGCAGGCGCTAACTCCGACGTCATCTATGCTAATTTTTCTAATCAGTAAAAGCCAGAAAGAAAAGAAGGAACAACAGGCGGGGGGGGGGGGGGAATCCATGTGCATAACCCTACCTGCTATTATCTGCTCAGTTGAAACTGTCAATCAAAAAGCTGACGAATTTTTTAACTTCACTTTCTTGGAAATGAACGCCTAAACATCCGAGCTGCCCACTAATGGTATGTAGACAATCTGCCTGATAGCGCCAGTATAACACTGGCTTCAGCTTATATACGAAAATCCTGATGATTGGTTCCCTTTAAGCTCTCTCTATGTTGAACTCTGAAATTGTTAATATTTCCTTCTCTTTCAGACTTGGTGATATCCAATACCGTCCCTAACAAGAGTGTCTGACGTGCACATCCTCATATAATGGAAATCATGCACTGAGCATGCTTGCACTTCCGGATTTTACTGCGCACGCTTGGCATGCGGTTTATCACATAATCACGTGTTCCACACAGCGGATAGAGGTGATAGCGCCCGCCCCCTTACAGCATTTAAAATCCCCTGGCCGGTCACCTGCGCACTTCACCTCTGATCACCGGCCTGACAGGTAACGTAATGTTTAGGCCTAAGACACACGGCGAGAAAAACAGTGCGAGTGGAGTGTGATAAAACATCGCATTCCACTCGGACCAATATTAGGCTGTGTGTCAGCGCACATGAGCGATTATTTTCTCAGCCCTAATTGGATCGAGAAAACAATCGCAGCATGCTGCGGGTGTAATGTGAGACTTTCTCTCGCACCCATTCAAGTGTACGGGGTGAGAGAAAAATCGCACTGCACTCGCGGTACACCGGTGTACCGTGAGTGCAAAGCGAGAATCGCAATAGCCGGCTACGGAGGAGAAAGGGAGATAAATCCCTCCCTCCCCTCCTCCGTGCCGGCCCGCCCCCCGCAGCTGAGGTCCGCTCGCACGGTCGGACCTCAGTCGCAGGGACACTGGCATGACACTCGGCTCTGCTGTACTGCCAGCGTGAGCAGAGTGTCATGCGGGGGATCGCAGTAATCGCCGTGTGGCCCCGGCCTTACTTTGCTTTCAGTCTCTAAAGCCCCCATCACACTCAGCGAGATCGCTGAAACCGTTTTCCCTCTCCACACTAACGCAGGCTCATTACAGCCCCCATCCACCCACATCATGGGATCCTCTTAGTTACTGATATACCTTCCACGGGCCACATATTTCCTCGCAGTCATATCTGCATATGTAATTAATACACCATACGGCATATATCAAAATTATTCTTTCGTGTGTTACCTATCAACCTTCCAGAAAATTTACATAGTTTCCTGGATCCATTTCTTCTGCATGACCGAGTGAGTACCTTTTCTCATCCATCATTTAATGATTCACATTTCACCATTGCTATTGGATGGTCGTTGGGCCATTGAGATAGTTCGGACACTGTCCATTTATACATTGAACCTTTTTTTATTCCTAAGGTATATAACTCATGGTTTAACATTTACCTCCTGTGGAGAATACAATGATATACTTACCTTTATAGACCAAATTGTCCTTGAAAAAGACCCTTGAAGGGACGACACGTTGGACCTCTTTTCTTTATATACCTTGCTAATAAATCACGCGAGCTATTGATCAAAGAACTTTTCTCCTTTTCTCCTTTTTGGTGTGCCGAAACTAGTCTATTTTTCTAGGTTCTGAGCAGGAGTCACACCTCAGTGGGGTAAAACAGGGTCGGGTTCAGAGGGAGAGTCACACATCAGTGAGGTAAAACAGGGTCAAGTTCAGAGGGAAGAGTCATATCAGTGGGGTAAAACAGGGTGGGGTTCAGAGGGAAGAGTCATACATCAGTGGGGTAAAACAGGGTGGGGTTCAGAGGGAAGAGTCATACATCAGTGGGGTAAAACAGGGTGGGGTTCAGAGGGAAGAGTCATACATCAGTGGGGTAAAACAGGGTGGGGTTCAGAGGGAAGAGTCATACATCAGTGGGGTAAAACAGGGTGGGGTTCAGAGGGTAGAGTCATACATCAGTGGGGTAAAACAGGGTGGGGTTCAGAGGGAAGAGTCATACATCAGTGGGGTAAAACAGGGTGGGGTTCAGAGGGAAGAGTCATACATCAGTGGGGTAAAACAGGGTGGGGTTCAGAGGGAAGAGTCATACATCAGTGGGGTAAAACAGGGTGGGGTTCAGAGGGAAGAGTCATACATCAGTGGGGTAAAACAGGGTGGGGTTCAGAGGGAAGAGTCATACATCAGTGGGGTAAAACAGGGTGGGGTTCAGAGGGAAGAGTCATACATCAGTGGGGTAAAGCAGGGTGGGGTTCAGAGGGAAGAGTCATACATCAGTGGGGTAAAGCAGGGTGGGGTTCAGAGGGAAGAGTCATACATCAGTGGGGTAAAACAGGGTGGGGTTCAGAGGGAAGAGTCATACATCAGTGGGGTAAAACAGGGTGGGGTTCAGAGGGAAGAGTCATACATCAGTGGGGTAAAACAGGGTGGGGTTCAGAGGGAAGAGTCATACATCAGTGGGGTAAAACAGGGTGGGGTTCAGAGGGAAGAGTCATACATCAGTGGGGTAAAGCAGGGTGGGGTTCAGAGGGAAGAGTCATACATCAGTGGGGTAAAACAGGGTGGGGTTCAGAGGGAAGAGTCATACATCAGTGGGGTAAAACGGGGTCAAGTTCAGAGGGAAGAGTCATATCAGTGGGGTAAAACAGGGTGGGGTTCAGAGGGAAGAGTCATACATCAGTGGGGTAAAACAGGGTGGGGTTCAGAGGGAAGAGTCATACATCAGTGGGGTAAAGCAGGGTGGGGTTCAGAGGGAAGAGTCATACATCAGTGGGGTAAAACAGGGTCAAGTTCAGAGGGAAGAGTCATACATCAGTGGGGTAAAACAGGGTGGGGTTCAGAGGGAAGAGTCATACATCAGTGGGGTAAAACAGGGTCAAGTTCAGAGGGAAGAGTCATATCAGTGGGGTAAAACAGGGTGGGGTTCAGAGGAAAGAGTCATACATCAGTGGGGTAAAACAGGGTGGGGTTCAGAGGGAAGAGTCATACATCAGTGGGGTAAAACAGGGTGGGGTTCAGAGGGAAGAGTCATACATCAGTGGGGTAAAACAGGGTGGGGTTCAGAGGGAAGAGTCATACATCAGTGGGGTAAAACAGGGTGGGGTTCAGAGGGAAGAGTCATACATCAGTGGGGTAAAACAGGGTGGGGTTCAGAGGGAAGAGTCATACATCAGTGGGGTAAAACAGGGTGGGGTTCAGAGGGAAGAGTCATACATCAGTGGGGTAAAACAGGGTGGGGTTCAGAGGGAAGAGTCATACATCAGTGGGGTAAAACAGGGTGGGGTTCAGAGGGAAGAGTCATACATCAGTGGGGTAAAACAGGGTGGGGTTCAGAGGGAAGAGTCATACATCAGTGGGGTAAAGCAGGGTGGGGTTCAGAGGGAAGAGTCATACATCAGTGGGGTAAAACAGGGTGGGGTTCAGAGGGAAGAGTCATACATCAGTGGGGTAAAACAGGGTGGGGTTCAGAGGAAAGAGTCATACATCAGTGGGGTAAAACAGGGTCAAGTTCAGAGGGAAGAGTCATACATCAGTGGGGTAAAACAGGGTGGGGTTCAGAGGGAAGAGTCATACATCAGTGGGGTAAAACAGGGTGGGGTTCAGAGGGAAGAGTCATACATCAGTGGGGTAAAGCAGGGTGGGGTTCAGAGGGAAGAGTCCTACATCAGTGGGGTAAAACAGGGTCAAGTTCAGAGGGAAGAGTCATACATCAGTGGGGTAAAACAGGGTGGGGTTCAGAGGGAAGAGTCATACATCAGTGGGGTAAAACAGGGTCAAGTTCAGAGGGAAGAGTCATATCAGTGGGGTAAAACAGGGTGGGGTTCAGAGGAAAGAGTCATACATCAGTGGGGTAAAACAGGGTGGGGTTCAGAGGGAAGAGTCATACATCAGTGGGGTAAAACAGGGTGGGGTTCAGAGGGAAGAGTCATACATCAGTGGGGTAAAGCAGGGTGGGGTTCAGAGGGAAGAGTCATACATCAGTGGGGTAAAACAGGGTGGGGTTCAGAGGGAAGAGTCATACATCAGTGGGGTAAAACAGGGTGGGGTTCAGAGGGAAGAGTCATACATCAGTGGGGTAAAACAGGGTGGGGTTCAGAGGGAAGAGGCATACATCAGTGGGGTAAAACAGGGTGGGGTTCAGAGGGAAGAGTCATACATCAGTGGGGTAAAACAGGGTCAAGTTCAGAGGGAAGAGTCATATCAGTGGGGTAAAACAGGGTGGGGTTCAGAGGAAAGAGTCATACATCAGTGGGGTAAAACAGGGTGGGGTTCAGAGGGAAGAGTCATACATCAGTGGGGTAAAACAGGGTGGGGTTCAGAGGGAAGAGTCATACATCAGTGGGGTAAAACAGGGTGGGGTTCAGAGGGAAGAGTCATACATCAGTGGGGTAAAACAGGGTGGGGTTCAGAGGGAAGAGGCATACATCAGTGGGGTAAAACAGGGTGGGGTTCAGAGGGAAGAGTCATACATCAGTGGGGTAAAACAGGGTGGGGTTCAGAGGGAAGAGTCATACATCAGTGGGGTAAAACAGGGTGGGGTTCAGAGGGAAGAGTCATACATCAGTGGGGTAAAACAGGGTGGGGTTCAGAGGGAAGAGTCATACATCAGTGGGGTAAAACAGGGTGGGGTTCAGAGGGAAGAGTCATACATCAGTGGGGTAAAACAGGGTGGGGTTCAGAGGGAAGAGTCATACATCAGTGGGGTAAAACAGGGTGGGGTTCAGAGGGAAGAGTCATACATCAGTGGGGTAAAACAGGGTGGGGTTCAGAGGGAAGAGTCATACATCAGTGGGGTAAAACAGGGTGGGGTTCAGAGGGAAGAGTCATACATCAGTGGGGTAAAACAGGGTGGGGTTCAGAGGGAAGAGTCCTACATCAGTGGGGTAAAACAGGAGTTGGGTTCTGAGTAGGACTATAATAAAGACGAGGGATGCACAGCTTAGAGTAAACAAGAGAGTGCTGCCCTATGTGTGAAAAACAGAATGTGTACAATGCAGAAAGAGGGCACACATAAGTTGGGCGCACATCAAGAAATATAATAAATTCTGTTATATGTTAAATATCTTTATTGGGTCAAAAAGTGAAAAATAACACACAATTAAAAACCATTAAAAGGACAGAAAATGACAAACAAGGCCTCAAAATCTCATCATATGGCTCCAGGATCATATACCAATTGGTACCACTATCAGAAAAAAATATCTTGAAAATTCAAGCAATATCACAGTACTTAGTACTCCTCAAATTGGTTAACAAAGTATACAGGCAGCATGCAGTAGTTGTATGCACAAATGTGTGAGGGACACTGAGCAGATTGAGTTACCAATGGGGATAGAGGACAGAATTGCAAAACATTGCAAACACTGCAAAGAGTAGATATCCACTCATATAGAATCGAGGTTCTTCATTAGTACTACAAACATAGTTTGGTTCAATATCAATGTACATTAAGAGTGGCTATGATTATATGGCAAATAATAGTTAAACCCCAAAATGTTAAACGGTAGGCGCAGTGCCAGAGTGACCAGAAGCACGCAAAAAATTCAGACTGACAATACCAGATAATACAAACTAATAGTGTCTCAGTAGTAAGATAGAGAATATAACAATGTGTACAGACGGAGTTGTATCATAAACCCAGCTCTAGGAGGAATCATGCTATAATGAGCAGCCAGTCAGAATTGTGGATCATGCACACTGCTGTAAAAATGATCCCGCAGAGAGTCAGATCCAAAAAAACAGTGCAAAGACTGGGATTCACTCAGGGTAAAAAAGAGGTCAGAGTGACAGAGTTACCAACCAGGCCTGGTATGGTCAAAAAAGCCGCATGCTGGAGTAGAGGAGTATATGGAGCAGGATGAGGCCATGGAGAAAAGCCCCACGCGTTCCGCTGCCAAGCAGCTTCGTCATGGGAAGTAGCAAGTGTGACCCAAGAGCATGTATATATATATCCATACACAAATAATTACCTGCCAATTAAGATCTCAGATGTGTCAGTAACCATTGCGGCGCTGGTAGCTGCAATACTTACAAGGAAGCGTTTGCCTTGTAAGAAAGTCAGGGCTGCCCATAACAAAGATGGAGCGCAATTTGAGCGCAAGCGTTCACCGAGCAGGATCAAAACGTCACGCGACAGTGCGGTCACATGGGCAGAAGTATTAAGAAACTTTATTGAGCACAAGTGGGGAGCATGAACAAAAGAGTACAAGGACATTCAAAGATAAGAACAGCGTGCAACACGACATACATCAGTACAGGGGTAACGCACAGATGTATTATATGCTACACACTAGAAGAGCAAGAACCAGAAATTAATGATGTAATTTAATTATGTAACATATTGGGAACGCAGTAAAAAAGAAGAATCTTATTACAGCTGTTAATAATACGTATGCAGACGCCAATATAATATATAAGATACGTTTTGGAGTATAGATCACAAACCTGCCCGATAGCCACTCTAATCAAAATTAAGATATATAAATATAGATGACTACCAATATCGTTTTGTCAGTAGGGGCAAGAAAAATAATAAGTGCAATGCAGGAAATTCTTGACAGGAGTACATTAATGAATGTTTATAAGGTGTATGAACATAAGGTACAAAACTGTGGATGGAAGCAGGTACCAAGCCTGAATTTTCCTAAGACGAACCCCCCTGGTCAACCATATAGAGGTGCAGAACACCTACACCTATACAGAGATAAGAAATGTAAAAAAAAAAAAATTCAAGTCTTAATAAAGTTCCAAAGCACAACGGCTCAATATGAGCAGATGGGCTTCGAAGGAAGGTCACCGCTACAGTTAAGGCATACCAAATTTCAGGTTGCATGAAAAGAGATGGCATCATTCAAATGGCAAAAAGGAAATGATTATTATATCCACCCAGGAAAAGGATACCGATGATATGATGGTACAGATAACAGATAAAAATTGAGTGTGCTCCTTTTGGAGAAATGTCCAATATAAAAGAGGTTGTTGGATCATAGCTCAATACATAGTTATCATGTACATCAAATACCAGAATGTATAAAGTTTGCCATTGATGAAAGACATGTGGGAGGACCTACATTACAGGAAAAAAAATGAGGTATCACATACTGTAGAGATCCCTGAGTAGAGGTCTGTATACATATATGAATATCAACATAGGTGGAGTCCAATGGGAGAAAGGAGGTAACATTCTCCAAAACATCATCAGTATCATGGCTACCTAAGGAAAATGGTACATACATCCTGGAGTCATAGGCGAACTACAAAAGATCAATGTATAGAAATAATAGCATCAAAGGATAAGGGCCCCCAAGAGAAACACACGAGACCAACCAAAAAGGGGGATATAATAAGTCCAGATGGGTAACATTGAATGATGATCCATATAGAACAGAGAGTCGCAGAGACAGATGGAAGAATCCAGGTGAGTAAGCACACAGTTGTTCGTCAGCAGGCTATTAATGATCCACTGTAAAAAGAAGGTAACCATATTAGATACAAATTAAGGGGTAGACGTTAACCATCACCCAAGAAACCAGTATAAAGTAATTCCTCATTAAGTCCATGAGGAGTAAGGCCCTGTGCGCACTGGAAAAAGGAATTTTCTCAAGAAAATTCCGCAGGTATTCAAAAATTACCGCACCCGCGGTAAAAAAAACGCGGCAAATCGCACCCGAAAACCGCATGCGGTTTGCCGCGGTTTTACCGCTGTATTGTTCGCGGTATTGCCGCGGTTTTGCCGCGTGCGGGTTGGTACATGTGCTTTATTGCATTCAATGCAATAAAGCACATTGAAAAAAAAAAAAAAAGTCATTTCATTCTGAGATAGAGAAATAGACAGAAGAATAGATAGATAGACAGACATAGGGATAGATAGAAGGATAGATAGAGGGATAGATAGATAGAGGATAGATCGCTGCATTTCTCACGGTCGGCAGTGAGTTCACATTACCGGCCGTGGGAAATGCCCTGTGGTTACCTCTGCTGTCTCGCTGCGAGGCTGCATTCAGCAGTGTCTGTGTCAGTCGCGGCTGGATGCAAGCATCGCAGGACGCCGGAGCTGTGGATTACGCCGGAGCTGTGGATTACGTCGGAGCTTTGTTTCGGGAGGGGTTAATAAAAGGGTGAACGAGGCTTATTTGTGTTTTATTTAAAATAAAGGATTTTTCTGTGTGTGTTTTTTCACTTTACTTACGGGTTGATCATGTCAGCTGTCTCATAGACACTGCCATGATCAAGCCTGGAGTTAATGGCGGTGATCTGCCACCATTAACTCCTTACATTACCTTGATTGCCACTGCATCACGGCAAGAAGAAGAGCCGGGGACACTCCGGTACTGTCGCATAATGCATGCAACAGTCCTGGGGCAGCTGCTGCTGATATTCTCGGCTGCGGGAGGTGGGAGGGAGGCGGGGGACATTAACCCTGACCCTCGCCATCCCCAGCCTGAGAATACCGGGCCACCGCTGTGTGCTTACCTCGGCTGGAAGGTAAAAATACAGCGGAGCACACGTGTTTTTTTTTCTATATTTTCGTTTGCTTTCTATGTGTGTTCTATATGTCTGTGTTCTGTGTCTGTGATATCTGTGTCTGATGTGTGTGTGTTTACTCTCTGCTCCGCTTCCTCTTCCTGTAATGACATCACTTCCCTGCAAAACCGCAGGCAAGCGATGTACATTACCGCAGGTAAACCGCGAAATACCGCAGGGAATAACGCAGGAAAACGCAGTGAACCGCACAAAATTTGCTGCCTGCGTTATTCCCTGCGGGATTTCACGATTACATTGCAGTCAATGGAGTGAAATCCCGCAGCGACGCGCGGAAAAGAATTGACATGCAATCGTTTTTGCTGCGGGAATCCCGCAGCAAAACATGCAGCTGTCAAAATCCGGCACATGATTTTTTTTCCCATAGGTTTTGCTGGTAATTCACTGCAGAGATGTTATGAACATTTTCTGCAGCGAAACATGCAGAAAATCCACGGCAAAATCGGGTAAGTGCGCACAGGGCCTAAGGGAGTCGAGGTGGAAAATCCATCTGGATTCTGCACGTAAAAGTGCTTTATGTAAAGAACCTCCCCGGCCAGTTTCATAAAGCCTCTCTAAACCAAATACCCGTAGATTCCTGCTGGAACCGGAATGATATTGTAAAAAGTGGGAAGCCAAAGTGGTAAGAGTCTTACCCTTCTTTAGATCAGTTGCTGCCAAATTGATGGTAGAGACATGTTTTTGAGTCCGCTTTCTGAGTTCCTGGGATGTCTGACCCACGTACACCTTAGGACAGTCACACATAATGGCATAAATCACATTGGTGGTTTTACAATTAATATAAGAATGTAAAATGTTCTTCTTGGCATCAAATGGATTCGTAAAAACATCAGTAGTGGGGTGCATGTGAGGACAAATACTACAGGCACCACAGGGAAACGAACCCTTCAGATTTATGCCCCTATTCAACTTAATAGTGGGTCTCTTGAAATGACTGTTGGTGAGTATATCTCTGAGTCGTGGTGCGCGTCTCGCTGTGAGAAGAGGGACATCACTCACCAGAGAAGATACTTGGGAATCAGACGTGAGGATGGTCCAATGTCTAGACAAGATCCGTCGTATCTGTGTCCACTGGTTATTGTAGTTGGTGATAACACGAAGTGGTTGGTCTTCCTTAGTGGTGTGATTATTGATTAGGGTCTGTTGGGTTTCGTTCTTGGCCCTTCGATTCTGAGTAGGAGTCACACATCAGTGGGATAAAACAGGGGTTATGTTCAGAGGGGAAGCCACAAATAATAATAATTTTATTCATTTATATAGCGCTATTAATTCCACAGTGCTTTACATACATTGGCAACACTGTCCCCATTGGGGCTCACAATCTAGAGTCCCTATCAGTATGTCTTTGGAGTGTGGGAGGAAACCGGAGAACCCCGAGGAAACCCACGCAAACACGGGGAGAACATACAAACTCCTTGCAGATGGTGTCCTTGGTGGGATTTTAACTCAGGACCCCAGCGCTGAAAGGCTGCAGTGCTAACCACTGAGCCACCGTGCCGCCCTAAAACAGTAGGGTAATACAAAGATCGGGATCTGAATAGGAGTCACAAATCAGTGCGATAAAACAGGGGTCGGGTTCTGAGCAGGAGTCACACATCACTAGGGTAAAACAGGGGTCAGGTTCAGAGGGGGAGTCACACATCAGTGGGATAAAAAAGGGGTCGGGTTCCAAGGTTGATTCACACATTAGTGGGGTAAAACAGCGGTCAAGTTCTGAGTGGGAGTCACAGATCAGTGGGGTAAATCAGGGATCAAGTTCTGAGCAGGAGTCACAGATCAGTGGGGTAAGACAAGGGTCGGATTCGGAGGGGGAGTCACACATCAGTGGGGTAAGACAAGGGTCGGATTCGGAGGGGGAGTCACACATCAGTGGGGTAAGACAAGGGTCGGATTCGGAGTGGGAGTCACACATCAGTGGGGTAAGACAAGGGTCGGATTCGGAGTGGGAGTCACACATCAGTGGGGTAAGACAAGGGTCGGATTCGGAGGGGGAGTCACACATCAGTGGGGTAAAACAGGTGTCAGGTTCAAATGGGAAAGGGAAAAATAAATAAAGAGACAGAAGAGAATACCTGATCATAAATCCTTGATATTCAAATGTATGTCAACAAATCATACATTTGAATATCAAGGATTTATGATCAGGTATTCTCTTCTGTCTGTTTATTTATTTTTCCCCTTATATATAACCGCCATTCCTGATCTGATGTCACTCACTGTCATGGCACAATTATAGTTAACGTTAGTCACATGATTTTGTAAAAAGCACCGAGATTCGTCTTCTTTTTGCACTATGATGATAGAAAATCGTTAAAATTTTTCCACCTATATTAAAAATAAAAAATATATATAAAAAATCATATAAAAATATGAAAAAGATTTTTTTATTCACAGAATGCATTGCAAGTTAATACGAATGTATTATATATTCTTCCGAAGCAATTTTTCATCACTTGGTTTCTGTTTTGTTTTATTCTTAGACAGATTATTGATAAAGGCAATTGATGTTATTAACCGAAACGTTTATACAACTGTCAATTCTGGATAACCTCAATGTGTGAATAAAAGTGATATTTTTTCCAAACAAAGAATCTTGTTTTTTTCCGTGGAGTGCCGAAGTTTCAGAGACTGTTTGCTTTATATCCAATTTACTTCTGAGCACCAACTTACGGTGTAGCTTGGCCTTTGCTATTTTTGTTCTATACAGGAGTCACACATCAATGGAGTATAACAGGGGGTTCTGAGCAGGGTTAGTGGGGTAAAACAGGGGTCAGGTTCTGTGCAGGAGTTGCACATCAGTGTGGAAAATACAGGTCAGATTCAGTAGCAGGAGTCACACATCAGTGAGGTAATAAAGGAGTCGAGGTCTGAGCAGGAGTCACACATCAGTGAGGTAAAACAGGGGTCGGGTTCTGAGTAGGAGTCACACATCAGTGAGGTAAAACAGGGTCGGGTTCAGAGGGCGAGTCACACATCAGTGAGGTAAAACAGGGTCGGGTTCAGAGGGCGAGTCACACATTAGTGAGGTAAAACAGGGGTCTGGTTCTGAGCAGGAGTCACACATCAGTGAGGTGAAACAGGAGTCAGGTTCTAAACAGAAAGCACACAACAGTGGGGTAAAACAAGGGTCGGGTTCTGAATAGGAGTCACATCAGTGGGGTAAAACGGGTTAGATTCAGAACAATAGTCACATCAGTGGGGCGAAACGGGTCAGGTTCTGAGTAGGAGTCACACATCAGTGGGGCAAAACAGGTCGGGTTCAAAAGGCGAGTCACACATCAGTGGGGTAAAAAAGGGGTCGTGTTCAGAGGGGAAGTCACACATCTGTGGGGTAAAACAGGGGTCGGGTTCTGAGCAGGACTCACATCAGTGGGGTAATACAGGGGTCGGATTCTGTGTAGGAATCATACATCAGTGGGGTAAAAGAGAAGCTGGGTTGACAGGGGGAGTCACAGAACAGTAGGGTAAAACAGGCATCTGGTTCTGAGCAGGAGTCATACATCAGTGGGGTTAAACAGGGGTCAGGTTCAGAGGCAGTCACATCAGTGGGGTAAAAGAAGTCAGGTTCAGAGGGGGAGTCACATCACTTACAACCCCTGGCAAAAATTATGGACTCACCTGGATCTGAGGATGTTCATTCAGTTGTTTACTTTTGTTTAAAAAAAAAAAGCAGATCACAGACGGCACACAACTAAAGTAATTTCAAATGACAACTTTCTGGCTTTAAGAAATGCGAAAAAAAAAAAGAAAAAAAGCATGAAAACAAAGTGCTAGCAAGTAACGTTTACTTTTCAAAACCAAACAGGGGGTAAAATTATGGAATCACTCAATTCTGAGGTAAAAATTATGGAATCACCCTTTAAATACTCTTTCCCAAAACTAACACCTGCATCAAATAAGATCTGCTCGTTAGTCTGCATCTAAAAAGGAGTGATCACACCTTGGAGAGCTGTTGCACCAAGTGGACTGACATGAATCATGGCTCCAACACAAGCGATGTCAATTGAAACAAAGGAGAGGATTATCAAACTCTTAAAAGAGGGTGAATCATCACGCAATGTTGTAAAAGATGTTGGTTGTTCACAGTCAGTGGTGTCTAAAATCTGGACCAAATACAAACAACATGGGAAGGTTGTTAAAGGCAAACATGCTGGTAGACCAAGGAAGACATCAAAACGTCAAGACAGGAAACTTAAAGCAATATCTCTCCAAAACCGGAAATGCACAACAAAACAAATGAGGAACGAATGGGAGGAAACTGGAGTCAATGTCTGTGACGGAACTCTAAGAAATCGCCTAAAGGAAATGGGCTTTACATACAGAAAAGCTAAACAAAAGCCATCAACACCTAAACAGAAAAAACACGGTTAGAATGGGCTAAGAAAAAGCATTCGTGGACTGTGGATTACTGGATGAAAGTCATATTCACTGATGAATTGCGAATCTGCATTGGGCAAGGTGATGATGCTGGAAGTTTTGTTTGGTGTCGTTGCAATGAGATTTATAAAGATGACTGCCTGAAGAGAACATGTAAATATCCAGTCATTGATGATATGGGGCTGCATGCCAGGTAAAGGCACTGGGGAGATGGCTGTCATTACATCTTCAATAAATGCCCAAGTTTACATTGACATTTTGGACACTTTTCTTATCTCATCAATTGAAAGGATGTTTGGGGATGATGAAATAATTTACAGTCATATGAAAAAGTTTGGGCACCCCTATTAATGTTAACCTTTTTTCTTTATAACAATTTGGGTTTTTGCAACAGCTATTTCAGTTTCATATATCTAATAACTGATGGACTGAGTAATATTTCTGGATTGAAATGAGGGTTATTGTACTAACAAAAAATGTGCAATCCACATTTAAACAAAATTTGACCGGTGCAAAAGTATGGGCACCTCAACATAAAAGTGACATTAATATTTTGTAGATCCTCCTTTTGCAAAAATCACAGCCTCTAGTCGCTTCCTGTAGCTTTTAATGAGTTCCTGGATCCTGGATGAAGGTATATTTGACCATTCCTGTTTACAAAACAATTCCAGTTCAGTTAAGTTTGATGGTCGCCGAGCATGGACAGCACGCTTCAAATCATCCCACAGATTTTCAATGATATTCAGGTCTGGGATAGCCATTCCAGAACATTGTAATTGTTCTTCTGCATGAATACCTGAGTAGATTTGGAGCGGTGTTTTGGATCATTGTCTTGCTGAAATATCCATCCCCTGCGTAACTTCAACTTCATCACTGATTCTTGCACATTATTGTCAAGAATCTGCTGATACTGAGTTGAATCCATGCGACCCTCAACTTTAACAAGATTCCCGCTGCCGGCATTGGCCACACAGCCCCAAAGCATGATGGAACCTTCACCAAATTTTACTGTGGGTAGCAAGTGCTTTTCTTGGAATGCCATGTTTTTTTTCCTCCATGCATAACGCCTTTTTGTATAACCAAACAACTCAATCTTTGTTTGATCAGTCCACAGGACCTTCTTCCAAAATGTAACTGGCTTGTCCAAATGTGCTTTTGCATACCTCAGGCGACTCTGTTTGTGACGTGCTTGCAGAAACGGCTTCTTTCGCATCACTCTCCCATACAGCGTCTCCTTGTGCAACGTGCGCTGTATTGTTGACCGATGCATAGTGGCACCATCTGCAGCAAGATGATGATGCAGGTCTTTGGAGGTGGTCTGTGGATTGTCCTTGACTGTTCTCACCATTCTTCTCTGCGTTTCTAATATTTTTCTTGGCCTGCCACTTCTGCGCTTAACAAGAACTGTACCTGTGTTCTTCCATTTCCTTACTATGTTCCTCACAGTGGAAACTGGCAGTTTAAATTTTTGAGACAACTTTTTGTATCCTTCCCCTGAACAACTATGTTGAATAATCTTTGTTTTCAGATCATTTGAGAGTTGTTTTGAGGAGCCCATGATGCCACTCTTCATAGGAGATTCAAATAGGAGAACAACTTGCAAGTGGCCACCTTAAATACCTTTTCTCATGATTGGATACACCTGCCTATGAAGTTCAAAGCTCAATGAGCTTAGAAAACCAATTTAGTGGTTTAGTAAGTCAGTAAAAAGTAGTTAGGAGTGTTCAAATCAAGAAATTGATAAGGGTGCCCATACTTTTGCTCCGGTCAAATTTTGTGCGTATTGCACATTTTCTGTTAGTACAATAAACCTCATTTCAATTCAGAAATATTACTCAGTCCATCAATTATTAGATATATGACACTGAAATAGCTGTTGCAAAAACCCAAATTGTTATAAAGAAAAAAAGTTAACATTAATAGGGGTGCCCAAACTTTTTCATATGACTGTATCAAGATGATAATGCATCCTGCCATAGAGTAAAAACTGTTAAAACATTCCTTGAAAGAATGTTCCAATAATCCAGAAAAAGAAGGCGGCAGCTCACAAGGTAAGTGGCCAAAAAACTTTATTCTGCTATCGCAGACAAGCTCAGGAACAGTGGTGAGAGGACGGAGTGCAGGGACGGGGAGCGGACTACTGCCTGTTTCGCCGAAACAGGCTGTCATCCGCTACCCGTCCCTGCACTCCGTCCTCTCCCCACTGTTCCTGAGCTTGTCTGCGATAGCAGAATAAAGTTTTTTGCCCACTTACCTTGTGAGCTGCCGCCTTCTTTTTCTGGATTATTGGAACATTCCTATGCTGCTCGCTGAGCACCACTCGGTCTGGCACCATCAACCCAGGAACATATGACGTCCAGAAAACAGCTGATTGCTCCAGAACTGTGAGTACGGCTCCACTGCCTGGCAACCTTAGCTGCAGTGCCCGACTTTTCTCTTTGATAATTCCTTGAAAGAATACACATAAGGTCAATGTCATCGCCTGCAAATAGTCCGGATCTCAATCCAATTGGAAATCTTTGGTGGAAGTTGAAGAAAATGGTCCATGACAAGGCTCCAACCTGCAAAGCTGATCTGCAACAGCAATCAGAGAAAGTTGGAGCCTGATTGATGAACAGAACTGTTTGTCACTCATTAGTCCATGCCTCAAAGACTGCAAGCTGTTATAAAAGCCAGGGGTGGCGCAACAAAATACTAGTGATGTATTGGAGGGTTCTTTTGTTTGTTTGTTTTTCATGATTCCATAATTTTTACCTCAGAATTGAGTGATTCCATAATTTTTCCCCCTGTTGGTTTTGAAAAGTAACCGTAACTGGCTGCACATTGTTTTCATGATTTTTTTAGTGTTTCTTTGTGGCTACAAAGTTGCCATCTGAAATGACTTTAGTTTTGTGCCGTCTGTGATCTGTTTTTTGTTTGTTTTTTTTAAACAAAAGTAAACAACTGAATGAACATCCTCAGAGCCAGGAGAGTCAATAATTTTTGCTAGGGGTTGTATAACCAACAATGTTATGTGTACTGAGGACATCATCCAGCCCTTTTAAAAAAGCTGTTGTAGTATCTGCCATTACTACCTCTTGTGGTAGGGTATTCCACAGTCTGACTGCTCTAACTGTAAAAATCCCTTTCCTATTTAGCTCCTGAAATCACTTTTCTTCCACTCGCAGTGTTTGCCCCCTGGTCCTTAGTATTGTCTTTGGAAGGAAGAAGTCATGTGCCAGTCCTTTATATTGACCACACATGTATTTATACATATAAATGAGATCTCCTCTGAGACGTCTTTTTTCTAAGCTAAACATATCTAACTTTTATACACCCTAAAATCTTGTTTTGTTTAGCAGCTGCTGCCTGACATTGAGTGCTGCTGCTCAGCTTATTTGTAATGAGAATACCCAAGTCCTTCTCCTGATCTGATTAGGTTCATTACTTTACATTTATCAACATTAAATCTCATTTGCCAAGTATCTGCCCATTCTGACATCTTATCCAGATCTCTTTGTAATATTGTACTATCAAGGTCAGTTTTTAATATCCTACATAGTTTGGTGTTATCAGCAAAGACTGACACTGTACTATCAATCCCATCCACAAGGTCATTAATAAAGAGATTAAAAAGAATCGGTCCTAGCACAGGTCCCTGCGGCCCCCACTGCTGACTATAGCCCATTTAGAGAATGTACCATTTACAGTCAGGGCCAGAAATATTTGGACAGTGACACAAGTTTTGTTATTTTAGCTGTTTACAAAAACACGTTCAGAAATACAATTATATATATAATATGGGCTGAAAGTGCACACTCCCAGCTGCAATATGAGAGTTTTCACATCCAAATCGGAGAAAGGGTTTAGGAATCATAGCTCTGTAATGCATAGCCTCCTCTTTTTCAAGGGACCAAAAGTAATTGGACAAGGGACTCTAAGGGCTGCAATTAACTCTGAAGGCGTCTCCCTCGTTAACCTGTAATCAATGAAGTAGTTAAAAGGTCTGGGGTTGATTACAGGTGTGTGGTTTTGCATTTGGAAGCTGTTGCTGTGACCAGACAACATGCGGTCTAAGGAACTCTCAATTGAGGTGAAGCAGAACATCCTGAGGCTGAAAAAAAAGAAAAAATCCATCAGAGAGATAGCAGACATGCTTGGAGTAGCAAAATCAACAGTCGGGTACATTCTGAGAAAAAAGGAATTGACTGGTGAGCTTGGGAACTCAAAAAGGCCTGGGCGTCCACGGATGACAACAGTGGTGGATGATTGCCGCATACTTTCTTTGGTGAAGAAGAACCCGTTCACAACATCAACTGAAGTCCAGAACACTCTCAGTGAAGTAGGTGTATCTGTCTCTAAGTCAACAGTAAAGAGAAGACTCCATGAAAGTAAATACAAAGGGTTCACATCTAGATGCAAACCATTCATCAATTCCAAAAATAGACAGGCCAGAGTTAAATTTCCTGAAAAACACCTCATGAAGCCAGCTCAGTTCTGGAAAAGTATTCTATGGACAGATGAGACAAAGATCAACCTGTACCAGAATGATGGGAAGAAAAAAGTTTGGAGAAGAAAGGGAACGGCACATGATCCAAGGCACACCACATCCTCTGTAAAACATGGTGGAGGCAACGTGATGGCATGGGCATGCATGGCTTTCAATGGCACTGGGTCACTTGTGTTTATTGATGACATAACAGCAGACAAGAGCAGCCGGATGAATTCTGAAGTGTACAGGGATATACTTTCAGCCCAGATTCAGCCAAATGCCGCAAAGTTGATCGGACGGCGCTTCATAGTACACATGGACAATGACCCCAAGCATACAGCCAAAGCTACCCAGGAGTTCATGAGTGCAAAAAAGTGGAACATTCTGCAATGGCCAAGTCAATCACCAGATCTTAACCCAATTGAGCATGCATTTCACTTGCTCAAATCCAGACTTAAGACGGAAAGACCCACAAACAAGCAAGACCTGAAGGCTGCGGCTGTAAAGGCCTGGCAAAGCATTAAGAAGGAGGAAACCCAGCGTTTGGTGATGTCCATGGGTTCCAGACTTAAGGCAGTGATTGCCTCCAAAGGATTCGCAACAAAATATTGAAAATAAAAATATTTTGTTTGGGTTTGGTTTATTTGTCCAATTACTTTTGACCTCCTAAAATGTGGAGTGTTTGTAAAGAAATGTGTACAATTCCTACAATTTCTATCAGATATTTTTGTTCAAACCTTCAAATTAAACGTTACAATCTGCACTTGAAATCTGTTGTAGAGGTTTCATTTCAAATCCAATGTGGTGGCATGCAGAGCCCAACTCGCGAAAATTGTGTCACTGTCCAAATATTTCTGGACCTAACTGTATGACTACTCTTGGTTTTATATCTTTTAGCCAATTCCTTACCCAGTTGCACATAGTTTCCCCTAGTCCTTGCTTCTGGAGCTTTAGTATAAGGCTATTATGTGGTACAATATCAAATGCCTTTGCAAAGTCCAAATAAATCACATCAGCTGCATTACCAATATCCAGGTTTGCACTTACCCCCTCATAGAACCCCAACAGGTTGGTTAGACACGACTTATCTTTCATGAATCCATGCTGTTTGTTATTATTATTTTCTACAATACATTTTTGTATGTCATCCCTTAACCCCTTAGTGACGGATCTAATTTTCACCTTAATGACCAGACCAAATTTTGCAATTCTGACCAGTGTCACTTCATGAGGTTATAACTCTGGAACGCTTCAACAGATCACGGAGATTCTGAGATATTTTTTTCGTCACATATTGGACTTCATGTTAGTACCAAATTTAGGACAATATTTTTTGCGTTTATTTATGAAAAAAATTGAATTTTGGCAAATATTTTGAAAATTTAGCAATTTTCAACTTTTGAATTTTTATACCGTTAAACCAGAGATTTCTGTGACACAAAATAGTTAATAAATAACATTTCCCACTTGTCTACTTTACATAAGCACAATTTTGGAAACAACATTTTTTTTGTTAGGAAGTTAGAAGAGTTCAACGTTTATCAGCGATTTCTCATTTTTACATCAAAATTTACAAAACCATTTTTTTAGGGACCGCATCATATTTGAAGTGACTTCGAAAGGCCTAGATGACAGAAAATACCCAAAAGTAACACCATTCTAAAAACTGCACCCTCCAAAGTACTCAAAACCACATTCAAGAAGTTTATTAACCCTTCAGGTGCTTCACATGAACAAAAGCAATGTGGAATGAAAAAAAGCAAAAATTAAATTTTACCTAAAAATGTTGCTCTAACCCAAATTTATTCACTTTTAGAAGAAATAACACAACAAAATGGACCCCAAAACTTGTTCCCCACTTTCTTATGAACGCACCGATACCCCACATGTGGTCAGAAACCTCTGTTTGGACTAATGGGAGGGCTCGGAACAGAATGAGCAATATTTGAATTTTAGAAAGCAAATTTGGCTGAAACAGATTGCGGGCACCATGTTGCATTTACAGGTCCGCTAAGGTACCTAAACAGAAGAAACCCCTCACAAGTGATGCCATTTTGAAAACTAGACCCCTCAAGGCTTCTATCTAGGGGTATAGTGAGCATTTTGGATCCACAGGTACTTCACAGATTTTTTTAACGTTACGTTGTCATATTGAAAATATTAATAATTTTCTCAAAAATGTTGCTTTAGCATCAATTTTCTCACTTTTTCAAGAGGTAATTCCACATTTTTGACCTCAAGGTTTGTTACCCACTTTTTTATGAGCTCAGTGATACCTCACATGGGGTCTGAAACCGTTGTTTGGATAAATGGGAGGGCTTGGAACAAAAGGAACAATATTTGAATTTTGGAAAGGAAATTTGGCTGAAAAAGATTGCGGGCACCATGTCGCATTTGGAGGTCCCCTAAGGTACCTAAACAGCAGAAACCCCGCACAAGTGACCCCATTTTGGAAACTAGGCCCCTCAAGGAGTTTATCTAGATGTTTGGTGAGAAACGCACGTCCGTCGGGTGTGGGAGCCATCTGGTGTGTGTGGTGAGACAACTAATTGGTAAGCAGTATTACATTGTATATTTTATTAATCAACCAAAGAAAACCTCAAATGTGTGCATGACACTCAGAAACTTACTACATCAACAATGAAAATTGTCCCAAAATTCAAGACAATAACAAGCGATTCATGCTAAAAAGTATATACTTTATTATTAAATTTAAAAGAAATTTTTCATAAATTAAAAATATAAAATTAAAAATATAAAAAAAACAGAGAAATGCTCCTGAGAGAGACCTGAAAAATACCCAGAGTATAGAAAATATGCAAAAAACTACAGGAAAGGTAACATAATCAGCAATGGATAATGTGCAATGAAGATCCTATGACATATAGTATATGATAAAATATCAATACATATAAAAATTACATAGAAATTATATTATGATCATTGCACAAACCCAATTAATCTGCCATCCATCCTGGATGGATGGATGGATGGCAGATTAATTGGGTTTGTGCAATGATCATAATATAATTTCTATGTAATTTTTATATGTATTGATATTTTATCATATACTATATGTCATAGGATCTTCATTGTACATTATCCATTGTTGATTATGTTACCTTTCCTGTAGTTTTTTGCATATTTTCTATACTCTGGGTATTTTTCAGGTCTCTCTCAGGAGCATTTCTCTGTTTTTTTATATTTTTAATTTATGAAAAATTTCTTTTAAATTTAATAATAAAGTATATACTTTTTAGCATGAATCGCTTGTTATTGTCTTGAATTTTGGGACAATTTTCATTGTTGATGTAGTACGTTTCTGAGTGTCATGCACACATTTGAGGTTTTCTTTGGTTGATTAATTGTGTTTTCTGCTATTTTTTGGCAGTAGTTACCTATCCACATGGATTTCAAGACTAAAGAGAAGTCTTGGCATAGCAAGGCTATTGATCTTTTTAAACAGAGTGCTTCTGGTGTTTCGTCCGAGATCTCTGCTGACAAAAAAGAGTTGATGCGTCAATATAAAAATGCTTTACATAAAAAGACAAAGTTGTGGTGGAATCGTATGTCTCTTGAAAATTATCACAAGCAAAATATTGTACCCAGAGGACTTCGGGTGCATCTTTTTCCATCCTTTGATCTAGATAATGATGACCTTATTGGCAAATGGAGTAAGGCGGCAAGTACTTGTTCATTAGAGTTTATTCAGATTATTATCGAAAATAACTCATTGGCTTTATCTAAGATTGACCTTGAGATTGAAAGATTATATGAATTGATCAAGAAAGATTATGATCCCAAGAAACTTGAGAAATTTATGGAGGATATGGATAAAGATCTCGATAAATGGGAGAATGACACTAGCCAAAGTAAAGTTAAAAAATTCCAAAGAGATGTTGGTGATTATGAGTTGGGGAAGATATTTAGATGGCAACAGAAAAATAAAAATTCAAGTAATGTTCCATCTTATAACCCCAGAAGTCCATCCATCAGGAGTAATACCTCCCAGTCTGAACAATATACATCTTCCAGTGATTTGGAAGAAGCTGGTGAGATTTTTCGGAGAACTAGAGCCCCAAATAAGGATAAGAAATTTCCTGAGATTTTTTCAAAAAATAGGAATCACAAAAGGACGGATCAGTTCAAGGTGATTAATTTATCCAGTTTTAAGTTTTCTGATAATGAACTAAATGTCTTGGAAAAAGGGTTGACTTTTTCTCCATCCCATCATCTAGATGTATTCACGGCGGTGAAAGATACACACCTTTTCGCCAGAAAAATGTTGCTCCAATGGCTACATTACAAGACCAATTGTCATGAGGTGCTTCATACCAAGGAAGAGAAATTGGCTCTTGAGATTTTGGAAGAGTTGTCTGATGCCAATATGACTGAACAAGCAAGTAAGTTTCCTACGCAATTTTTTTACAAATCTAAGACCTTTCCTTCTCTTAATTTATGTCCAGCAGTTGACATTTTTACCAAACTAGTTACGGCGGATTTGGAATCTTTACCTCATCATGTAGAAAGGGCACCGAATTTAAATTGGCAGGAAAGAAAAATACTGAATAAATTACAGTCAATGGATGAGTTTTTATTTAAGCCAGCAGACAAAGGCGGTAATTTAGTAGTTTGGCCCTCCATGATGTATGAGAAGCAGGCCTTTAAATTGCTCAATGACCCTAAGTGTTATCGGAAACTTGCTAATAATCCCATTCCCTTGTTCAAAGACAAATTGGTTAATATTCTGGAAAAGGCATTTGAAGAGGGTACTGTACCTAAAAAATGTTTGGAATTTATTAAGAATTTACATCCACGTACCCCTACGTTTTATCTTATTCCAAAGATACATAAGGATCCAGTAGACCCCCCGGGTAGACCAATTATATCCGGGAATGGGGGTCTATGTGAACAAATTGGAGTCATGATTGACTACTATTTGAAGCCTCTGGTTGCTACTCTGCCATCATATCTGAGGGACACCACATCTGCCCTACAAAGACTTAACCATGTCAATCTTAATGATGGCATGGTTATGGTCACGGTGGATGTGGAGTCCCTCTACACATCCATTAGGCATGAGGATGGCCTTAGGTCAACGGCCCTTTTTTTGAAAATGAGCAGTCTTGAAGGACCCTTGATTCAACTGTTGCTTACTCTTTTGGAATTTTTGCTTACACACAATGTTTTTATTTTTAAAAGCAATTATTTTTTGCAAATCCAGGGAACGGCAATGGGGGCATCATGTGCCCCTTCATATGCGAACTTGTTTTTGGGTGCGTGGGAGCGTGACATTTTTCTTAATGAATCAATACCGGATGTGTCACATGTTAAAGAATGGATGAGATACATCGATGACATATGGTTTGTCTGGGAGGGTTCAGTCAAGGACTTGGATAAGTTTATCATGAAATTAAATCATAATGATCTAAATATCAAGCTCACACACAAATATGGTCGTAGCTTGGAGTTCCTTGATATTAAGATTGATGTCTCCGATTGTGGGGAGATAATTACAGATATGTATAGAAAACCTACATCAACAAATTTGTTTCTTCACGCTTCATCATCCCATCCAATTTCAACCACGAGGGGCATACCGGTGGGTCAATTTTTAAGAGCTAAAAGGATATGTTCAGATAGCCAATTATTTTTGCGTCAATCAAAAGATCTTGCCGAGAGGTTTGAAGAAAGGGGCTATAGTCGCAGGACTATTAGAAGAGGTTTTAGAAAGGCAGTATCAGTGGATAGAAACCACTTATTATTTGGTAAAAAATCGGCACCTAAGACTGAGAACCAAACAAGATTTATTACAACTTTTAACTCTCAATGGGAAGATGTCAGATCCATCTTACTAAAACATTGGAATGTTTTGATGATGGATCCTATCCTCAAAAAGATTGTACCTTCAAAACCCTTGATGTTGGCTCGTAGATCAAAGAACTTACGCGACGTTTTGGTTAAGAGTCATTATGAACCCCCTTTACCCGTCAAAAATCGTATTACACCCCTGATTCAAGGTTTTTTTCCTTGTGGATTATGTAAAGCCTGCAGAAATTTGACAAAAGCCAGAAAGTTTACCAATCATGATGGATCAAGAGAATATGAGATTCGAAAACAACTAAATTGTGCATCTAAGGGAGTAATTTATCACGCCCAGTGTACCTGTAAAAAGATCTACATCGGTATGACGACACGTGAATTAAAGATAAGAGTACGTGAACACATCAGGGATATTGAAAACGCTAAAGATGTACAGGATATTTCGTTACTCAAGACCTTGCCTAAGCATTTTAAATTGTATCATGCGTGCAAGTCCAGTGAGTTGGTCTTCAAAGGTATAGATCAGGTTACATTGGGTCCAAGGGGTGGGGATCTTGGTAAAATCCTTGCCCAGACTGAGAGCCGCTGGATCTTTAGATTAGGGACACTTAAGGCCCCGTCACACTAAGCAACATCGCTAGCAACATCGCTGCTAACGAACAACTTTTGTGACGTTGCTAGCGATGTTGCTGTGTGTGACATCCAGCAACAACCTGGCCCCTGCTGTGAGGTCGTTGGTTGTTGCTGAATGTCCTAGGCCATTTTTTAGTTGTTGCTGTCCCGCTGTGAAGCACAGATCGCTGTGTGTGACAGCGAGACAGCAACAACTAAATGTGCAGGCAGCAGGAGCCGGCTTCTGCGGAGGCTGGTAACCACAGTAAACATCGGGTAACCAAGAAGCCCTGTCCTTGGTTACCCGATATTTACCTTTGTTACCAGCCTCCGCCGCTCTCACTGTCAGTGCCGGCTCCTGCTCTGTGCACATGTAGCTGCAGGACACATCGGGTTAATTAACCCGATGTGTGCTGTAGCTAGGAGAGCAGGGAGCCAGCGCTAAGCATTGTGCGCTGCTCCCTGCTCTGTGCACATTTAGCTGCAGTACACACCGGGTAATTAACCCGATGTGTGCTGTAACTAGGAGAGCAGGGAGCCAGCGCTCAGTGTGCGCTGCTCCCTGCTCTCTGCACGTGTAGCTCCGTGCGCTGGTAAGCAAGGTAAATATCGGGTTGGTTACCCGATATTTACCTTAGTTACCAAGCGTAGAATCTTCCACGCGGCGCTGGGGGCTGGTCACTGGTTGCTGGTGAGCTCACCAGCAACTCGTGTAGCGACGCTCCAGCGATCCCTGCCAGGTCAGGTTGCTGGTGGGATCGCTGGAGCGTCGTAGTGTGACATCTCACCAGCAACCTCCTAGCAACTTACCAGCGATCCCTATCGTTGTTGGGATCGCTGGTAAGTTGCTTAGTGTGACTGGACCTTTACACCTCAAGGCCTTAATGAGAATTTTGGCTTTGGAGCTTTTTTGTAAAGGTAGTATATGCCCCCTTTTTTGTCTTATATAGAGATCTCTGGTTGTTTTTAGGGGTGGGGGTCTGTTTGTTTGTAATTTTAATATCTTATTTTAACCCCTGTTTTTAATATTCTTAGTATCCTATTGCTGAATTGTGAAGTGGTCTGTGGTCAAGCACAAGTTCGGGAGAGTCTTTGTCCTCTACTTACATCTGGAGGAGAAAATTGTGAACACACATTTGGATGAATTCATTTTTTATTTTTATCTATGTATAATGTCATACCGTATATTCTTTAAGTAATTTTGTTGGATTATATATGTATTATTTTCTGGGCATGCATGTGTATGTATGTGCATATGTGGATGTGTGTAGGTATGTGTGTGTATGGATGTGTATATGTACATGTGCATGTATGTATGTGTGGATATATGTGTACATATGTGTATGTGTGCATGTTTGTGTATATATTATTATTAAAGGCTTTGTGCACTTATATACACTTCACTCTGTATGCACAGTTCACTTAATTTTTTGTCAACTTATGATCTATTTATATATGTATATAGTGTACATATGTATATGTATTTTCTTTGTCGCTCCTAATTGGGAGACCCAGACAATTGGGTGTATAGCTACTGCCTCCGGAGGCCACACAAAGTACTACACTTAAAAGTGTAAGGCCCCTCCCCTTCTGGCTATACACCCCCCCGTGGGATCACGGGCTCCTCAGTTTTATGCTTTGTGCGAAGGAGGCCAGACATCCACGCATAGCTCCACTGTTTAGTCAGCAGCAGCTGCTGACTATGTCGGATGGAAGAAAAGAGGGCCCATACTAGGGCCCCCAGCATGCTCCCTTCTCACCCCACTTTCTGTCGGCGGTGTTTGTTAAGGTTGAGGTACCCATTGCGGGTACGGAGGCTGGAGCCCACATGCTGATTCCTTCCCCATCCCCATTAGGGCTCTGGGTGAAGTGGGACTTTACCGGTCTCCGGGCACTGAGGCCGTGCTCCATCCACAGCCCCTGGAGGATCTGCTGGATACGGAGCGGAGTTTTCTCAGGGACAGGACCCTGCTCCATCAAGGTACTCCGTGTCCCCGTGCTTACCGCACGCACACTGCAGCATTGCTGGGTGTGTTAGTGCGCCGGGGTAAACAGCGCTGCTGCGCTGGTGCCGTTACTCACTACAGCTCTGCTGAGTGAGGTGACTTTGTACGATCGGCCGATCCGGCCGCTGGGGTCAGTGTTTACTGGTCGCGGCTGGGATTTGTGGTGCGCCGGGGACTTCCGCGCTGGCCGTGCATATATGACGGCCGCGCTAGATTACTACAGTCCCCGGCTTTTGCGGCCTAGTTCGTATCGTTCCCGCCCCCGGACCTGCCAGTCAGGAGGAGGGCGGGACGCTGTACAGTCCAGCAGCGTTAAGAGCTGGAGTCTGTTTTACAAACTCAAGCCCTCACACTAGGCACAGGGGGACGCAGTTTCCCGCTCTTTTGTTTGGGACGCCCACGGTCCGCCCCTCTTCACAGGACGCCGGCAGCCATTCCTGCCTGCACGCTGAACTGCGGAGGGGAGGCTGGGAGACCCAGACAAGGGATTCTACGATCTCACACCCGCTTTTCAGCGGGCGGTAAGCAGCCCTCAAGGGCTCTCCCCCACTTGTGCCATAGTGTACTTTGTATTTTGTGCTGGCAATACTTTGCACTGTACAGTCGCTGGTGGTTTTCTGCTATATACCCTCCTTAGATTTCTCAAGGAGATAACAGCATGTCGTCCGCAAAAAGCAAAAGTGCCAAGGCACGGACTTTATATGCTGCTTGTACCGCATGTGGGGCTACTCTACCGGCAGGTTCCACTGACCCCCATTGTGTGCAGTGCTCGGCCCCTGTGGCAATTGCTCAGCCGGGGCCGCTGCTAGAGGTGACCCAGGGAGAACCACCTGTAAATGCTGTCCAGGTGACAGGGACGGAGTTTGCAGCTTTTGCTGACAGATTGTCTATGACTATGTCTAAAATTCTTGAAACATTGCAGTCTAGACCAGTAACTCAGACCATGGGCACTGTTGATCCATTGCCCCCTGGTCCCCCTCAGCTGGACCACTTCCTAGCTCCGGGGGTGTCATAACGGTCACACGTACATCTGCTCCGCAGGTGGCACCCTTGACCTCTCAAATGTCTGCATTCGCGTCTTACGCGATTAATGCTGTCCTAGACTCTACGAGCCGTACGGCGGTGGCGTCAGCCAACTCTGTGGTTTTACGCAGAGCCCTGTGGTTGAGAGAATGGAAGGCAGATTCTTCTTCCAAGAAGTGCTTAACCAGTTTGCCTTTTTCTCGTGACCGATTGTTTGGTGAGCGTTTGGATGAAATCATTAAACACTCCAAGGGTAAGGATTCATCCTTACCTCAGCCCAGACAAAACAAACCTCAACAGAGGAGGGGACAGTCTGGTTTTCGGTCCTTTCGAGGCTCAGGCAGGTCCCAATTCTACTCGTCCAAAAGGACTCAAAAGGATCAGAGGGGCTCAGATTCGTGGCGGACTCAATCACGCCCAAAAAAGCCAGCCGGAAGAACCGTTACCAAGACGGCTTCCTCATGACTCTCAGCCTCCTCTCTCCGCATCCTCGGTCGGTGGCAGGCTCTCCCGCTTTGGCGACATTTGGTTGTCACAGGTCAAAGACCGTTGGGTGAGAGACATTCTGTCTCACGGGTACAGGATAGAGTTCTGCTCTCGTCCTCCAACTCGCTTCTTCAGAACTTCCCCACCGCCCGACCGAGCCGATGCTCTGCTGCAAGCGGTGTCCGCTCTAAAGGCGGAAGGAGTGGTGACTTCTGTTCCTCTTCAGGAACAAGGTCACGGTTTTTACTCCAATTTGTTTGTGGTGCCAAAGAAAGACGGGTCGTTCCGTCCCGTCCTGGATCTAAAGCTGCTCAACAAACACGTAAAAACCAGGAGGTTCAGGATGGAATCTCTCCGCTCCGTTATCGCCTCAATGTCTCAAGGAGATTTCCTAGCATCAATAGACATCAAGGATGCTTATCTCCACGTACCAATTGCGCCAGAGCATCAGCGTTTTCTACGCTTCCTTATAGGAAGCGAACACCTGCAGTTCGTAGCTCTACCTTTCGGGCTGGCGACAGCCCCTCGGGTCTTCACCAAGGTCATGGCAGCAGTAGTAGCAGTCCTGCACTCGCAAGGTCACTCCGTGATCCCGTATTTGGACGATCTACTTATCAAGGCACCCTCTCAAGAGGCATGCCAACACAGCCTGAACGTGGCACTGAAGACTCTCCAGAGTTTCGGGTGGATTATCAACTTTTCAAAGTCAAATCTAACCCCGACCCAATCACTAACATATCTTGGCATGGAGTTTCATACTCTCTCAGCGATAGTGAAACTTCCACTGGACAAACAGTGCTCGCTACAGATAGGGGTGCAATCTCTCCTTCAGGGCCAGTCGCACCCCTTGAGGCGCCTCATGCACTTCCTAGGGAAGATGGTAGCAGCAATGGAAGCAGTTCCTTTTGCGCAGTTTCATCTGCGTCCACTACAATGGGACATTCTCCGCCAATGGGACGGGAAGTCGACGTCCCTCGACAGGGAGGTCTCCCTCTCTCAGGCAGCCAAGGAATCTCTCCGGTGGTGGCTTCTTCCCACCTCATTGTCAAAAGGAAAGTCGTTCCTACCCCCATCCTGGGCGGTGGTCACGACAGATGCGAGTCTATCAGGGTGGGGAGCAGTGTTTCTCCACCACAGGGCTCAGGGTACGTGGACTCGGAAAGAGTCCACCCTTCAGATCAATGTTCTGGAGATCAGAGCAGTCTATCTTGCCCTACAAGCCTTCCAACAGTGGCTGGAAGGCAAGCAGATCCGAATTCAGTCGGACAACTCCACAGCGGTGGCATACATCAACCACCAAGGGGGAACACGCAGTCGGCAAGCCTTCCAGGAAGTCCGGCGGATTCTGACGTGGGTGGAAGACACGGCATCCACTATATCCGCCGTTCACATCCCAGGCGTAGAAAACTGGGAAGCAGACTTTCTCAGTCGCCAGGGCATGGACGCAGGGGAATGGTCCCTTCACCCGGACGTGTTTCAGGAGATCTGTCGCCGCTGGGGGATGCCGGACGTCGACCTGATGGCGTCACGGCACAACAACAAGGTCCCGGTTTTCATGGCACGGTCTCACGATCACCGAGCTCTGGCGGCAGACGCCTTAGTTCAAGATTGGTCGCAGTTCCGGCTACCGTATGTGTTCCCACCTCTGGCATTGTTGCCCAGAGTGCTCCGCAAAATCAGGTCCGACTGCCGCCGCGCCATTCTCGTCGCTCCAGACTGGCCAAGGAGGTCGTGGTACCCGGATCTGTGGCACCTCACGGTAGGCCATCCGTGGGCACTACCAGACCGTCCAGACTTGCTGTCTCAAGGGCCGTTTTTCCATCTGAATTCTGCGGCCCTGAACCTGACTGTGTGGCCATTGAGTCCTGGATCCTAGCGGCCTCAGGTTTATCTCATGAAGTGGTTGCCACCATGAGACAGGCTAGGAAACCATCCTCCGCCAAGATCTACCACAGGACGTGGAGGATATTCCTATCTTGGTGCTCGGCTCAGGGAGTTTCTCCCTGGCCTTTTGCATTGCCTACTTTTCTTTCCTTCCTGCAGTCTGGGTTGGAAAAAGGTTTGTCGCTTGGCTCCCTTAAGGGTCAAGTCTCCGCGCTATCCGTATTTTTTCAGAAACGCCTGGCGCGACTTCCTCAGGTACGCACGTTCCTGCAAGGGGTTTGTCATATCGTCCCCCCTTACAAGCGGCCATTGGAGCCCTGGGACCTGAACAAGGTTCTAATTGCTCTCCAAAAGCCGCCTTTCGAGCCTATGAAGGAGGTTTCCCTTTCTCGTCTTTCACAGAAAGTGGCCTTTCTAGTGGCGGTCACGTCTCTTCGGAGAGTGTCCGAGCTGGCGGCGTTATCATGCAGATCTCCATTCCTGGTGTTTCACCAGGACAAGGTAGTTCTGCGTCCAATTCCAGAATTTCTTCCCAAGGTGGTATCTTCCTTTCATCTCAATCAAGATATCACTTTACCGTCTTTGTGTCCGCATCCAGTTCACCAATTTGAAAAAGGTTTGCATTTATTGGATCTGGTGAGAGCACTCAGGATCTACATTTCCCGCACGGCGCCTCTGCGCCGCTCGGATGCACTCTTTGTCCTTGTCGCTGGTCAGCGTAAAGGGTCGCAAGCTTCCAAATCCACCCTTGCGCGTTGGATCAAGGAACCAATTCTTCACACCTACCGTTCTGCTGGGCTTCCGATTCCATCAGGACTGAAAGCCCATTCTACCAGAGCCGTGGGTGCGTCCTGGGCATTACGGCACCAGGCTACGGCTCGGCAGGTGTGCCAGGCGGCTACCTGGTCGAGTCTGCACACTTTTACCAAGCATTATCAGGTGCATACCTACGCTTCGGCGGATGCCGGCCTAGGTAGACAAGTCCTTCAGGCGGCGGTGGCTCACCTGTAGGAAAGGGCTGTTTGACGGCCCTATCACGAGGTATTCTTTTACCCACCCAGGGACTGCTTTTGGACGTCCCAATTGTCTGGGTCTACCAATTAGGAGCGACAAAGAAGAAGGGAATTTTGTTTACTTACCGTAAATTCCTTTTCTTCTAGCTCCAATTGGGAGACCCAGCACCCGCCCTGTTTTTCTTAGGAAATTTGTTTTTTTTCCCTGCCGCCCATGACAGCACCACATGAGAGATAGGTTCCGCCCACATCAGGACAGGAAACCCACTGATAAAAAGGCGGTACCTCTCCTCCACATCAGTTTGGTTTCCTGTCCTGGTATGGACAACCCATTGCTGTCCCAGGTCCGACCCGGTGTGGAAGCCTGGTACTTACCTGAAGCCGGTGCTCGGGCCTGGATGCACCCCCCCTCGGTCTCAGACCTCTGCGGCGGTGAGGCGCGGGCCTGGAGCGGGAGCTCGGCCCGGCGTCGCTCCAGGGATGTGCGCACTCACGGCGGCCGCTGGAAGGCTTGTCCCTGCTGTGCAGCACGCTGGAGTGAAGCTGGAGCTCCGACCGGAAGTGACGCGATTCCAGGGTGACGTGCGCAATGCGACCAGGAAGTGACTGGTGTGCGCATGCGCACTAGGATCCAAGATGGCGGCGCCCATGTAACGAGACAAATGTGACCGGCGCTTGGGACTGGTGAGTTTTTTCTCCTCCATTGTTACCATTATGGCAGGAGATTCACCCCGCAGCAAGGAGCAGCGCAAGGAGTCGCCACAGCGGGGCTCGGAACGCGGCTCTGCGGATCGTTCCCGGAAGGCTGTATCCAGTCCGGGCAGCGTTCGGTCGGTGGGTCCCAAGAGGTCCAAGGGAGATAAGAATCCGCCTCCTATTGCCGGTATTGCCTGGAGTCGTGGGGGTGAGTGGACTTCGTGGTCTTCCATGTTTCTAAGTCCCCGTTTCCGTGTCCCCTCTCTTGTTAGGTACCGAAAAAATGTGCCTCCAAGCAGCGTCACAAGGAATGTGCCATATGCCAATCCTCCCTGTCTTCGGATTACACCAAGGCCCTGTGTGCAGGCTGTATCCAACAGACCCTACTCAAAGAGGGGCCGGGGTTCTCATCTGAATTACGTTCCATTATCAGAGCGGAAGTACAGGAGTCCCTTAAATCCCTTAAGGGGGGCAAGAGGCGCAAGAAGTCCCGTCATCATAAGCTGTCTACTCCCGATACCTCGGCGGGTTCGGCTCAGGGCTCTCGGTCGTCGGGATCCTCGGGATCCTCCCCCTCCGATTCTGGCTCCTCTTCCTCTTCCGATGAAGGTGGTCGCCCTTGTTTCCCTACAGCAGACGTCGGACCTTTGGTGAAGGCAGTACGTTCGACCATGGGTATAGTGGACCCCAGGGGGCCCGAATCTACCCAGGATGTCATGTTTGGGGGCTTGGATTCCAGGAAGCGTAAGGGGTTTCCCATTCCCCAGAAGGTTCAAAGTCTCATTACTGACCAGTGGAAAAAGTGGACAAAAGGTTGAATCTTAGCTCTTCCCTTAAAAGGAAGTACCCCGTGGATGAGGAAGCATCTACCTCTTGGGATAGAACCCCAAAAATTGATGTCGCTATTGCCAAGGCGTCTCGTTCCACTACCTTGCCGTTTGAGGACTTGGGGTCCCTTAAGGATCAGCTGGATAGGAAGGCTGATGGTTTTCTGAGAGGGACATGGGAGTCTACGGCAGGTGGCTTGCGCCCGGCCGTGACCAGCGCCTGTGTTGCCCGGTCTTTAATGGTGTGGCTTCAGCAGTTAGAAGACCAGTTGCGCAATGACACTCCTAGGAAAGATATTATCTCGTCCTTGCCCTTAATACAGGGTGCTGCTGCCTTTATGGCTGATGCCTCGGTTGATTCTTTAAGACTATTTGCCAGGTCGGCGGCGCTTTCCAATTCCGCGCGTCGGGCCCTCTGGCTGAAAACTTGGAAGGGTGATGTCCAATCCAAGGGGCGACTATGCAGCATGCCTTGTGAAGGTGCCTATCTTTTTGGCTCTGGCCTGGACGACCTCCTCACTAAGGCATCCGATAAGAAACAGGGGTTTCCAGTTTTTCCGGTGGCGTCCTCTCGCAGCCGGCCCTTTCGGAGACGTCAATTTTTCGCAAAGAAGTCTCAAAAACCGCAAGATCAGTGGAAGGACCGTAGAAAGACTACCTCGGGCTTTCTCTTTGGCAAGCACTCCGATAATAAGCCCAAGCCCTCTCAATGACGCCTGTCATCAGGTAGGGGGTCGGCTGTCCCTCTTCCTCCATGCATGGCAGGCAATCTCCTCCAACAGGTGGCTCCTTCAGATTGTGGAGGAAGGGTTAAAATTGGACTTCCGTTCACCCCCTCGGGGGTCTCTCATGATAACCTCCTTGCGGTCCCCAGAGCGGCAGATGGCCTTGGAAGTGGAAGTGCTAACTCTCCTCTCGAGGAAAGTCGTTCAGGAGGTCCCCATAGAACAAGAAGGGGACGGCTTTTACTCCACTCTCTTTCTGGTTCGGAAGCCGGACTCCACCTTCCGCACCATGTTCAACCTGAGGAACTTGAATTTGCATCTGGTGCAGCGAGCCTTCAAAATGGAGACCATGAAGTCAACTGTCAGGCTGTTGTATCCAGAGTGTTTTATGGCGGTCCTCGACTTAAAGGACGCCTATTATCACATCCCTATTTTTCCGTCTCACCGGCGGTTTCTCAGGTTCGCACTACACGTCTCCGGGAGGCTGAGACACTTCCAATTCGCAGCGCTGCCATTCGGGCTTTCCATGGCCCCACGGATCTTCACCAAAGTCCTCGCGGAGGTCATGGCACATGTCAGGGAACAGGACATATTGATCATTCCGTATCTGGACGACCTCCTGATAGTGAGTCAGTCGAAGTCTCTATGTGCGGCTCACGTGACCAGGGTCATCACCATCCTGGAAAGCCTGGGGTGGGTGGTGAATCAGCAGAAGTCTAGACTCCAGCCTCTCCAGTGTCAAGTCTTCCTGGGTCTCGTCTTGGACTCTACCAGACAGTTGTGCCACCTGCCAGAGGACAAGGTCGCCAGGATCTTGTCCTTTCTCTCTTCCGTAAGGAGTTGCCCAAGCATGTCCTTACGGCAGGCTATGTCGCTGGTCGAGACTCTTACCTCTTGCATCCCAGGAGTGTGGTGGGCCCAACTGCGTTCCAGAATCCTCCAGATGGAGGTCCTTCAGTTTCAGAGACTGTTTGGAGGCTGTTTGGAGAAACAATTGACCCTGTCTGCGGACACCTTGCACTCCCTGGGTTGGTGGCAGGACCCCTCTCACCTCCGGATGGGGGTTCCTTGGCTTTCCCCGGTCACGGACACAATAGTCACAGATGCCAGCCATTGGGGGTGGGGTGCCCATCTACGCCAACGGGTGCTCCAGGGTCCCTGGGACGCTCAGTTGGTCAGACAGTCCTCCAACTACAGGGAGCTCATGGCGGTTCTCAAGGCACTAGAGGGGTTCCTCCCCTTCTTGAGAGGTCGCCATGTTCGGATCCTTTCGGACAACAGGGTGACGGTGGCGTACGTCAACCATCAGGGCGGCACCAGATCCCCTTCTCTTCTGACTCTGACTATGCACATCTTCCAGCTGGCCGAACAACATCTCTCCTCCTTGACTGCTCTTCATATCAAGGGGACGGACAACGAGGAGGCAGACTTCCTCAGCCGGCACTGTCTCCGTCAGGGGGAGTGGTCCTTGGACCCGGAGGTCTTTCGCAAGATCACGCTTCTATGGGGTGTCCCTGTTCTAGACCTGTTCGCTACCAAGGCGAATCGGAAAGTGGACAGGTTCTGCTCTCTCAACCCCCGAGACGATCCTGTTGCCCTCGATGCCTTCCAGATGTCTTGGTCTCACGGCCTCCTGTACGCGTTTCCTCCCCTGATCCTGTTGCCTTCGGTTCTCCGGAAAATCCGGACCGACAGAGCAGAGGTTATTCTCATCGCCCCCTTCTGGCCGAAACGGGCGTGGTTTTACTGGCTGCGGACACTGTCTCTGGTGGATCCTTGGGTTCTCCCGGACGCCCCTCATCTCCTGTCCCAGGGCCCAGTCCGTCACCCCCCCGACCCGGCTCTCCATTTGACGGCTTGGCGTTTGAGCGGCGGCTGCTAGCTCGACGGGGGTTTTCCTCTTGCTTAATCGATACTCTTCTTCGCAGTAGGAAAGCGGTCACCACGGCCATTTACGGTAGGGTCTGGAAGCGCTTTCTCCTTCAGTCGGGGGCTCGGGCGGAGGGCCCCCCTCCTATCTCGGCTATTCTAGAATTCCTCCAGAGGGGGTTGGAATTGGGGCTCTCCACCAGTACGCTCAAGGTGCAGGTATCGGCCTTAGGGGCACTGTTTCATTGTAGTCTGGCGCAGAATGAATGGATTTGCCGGTTCATTAAATCTAAGTCCAGGTCTGTACCTGTTCAGGCTCCCAGGGTTCCCCCATGGGACCTTAATTTAGTGTTGGATGCCCTCACAGGGCCTCCGTTTGAGCCCTTAGGGGAAGTCCCTCTCAAACTGCTGTCCCTTAAGGTTTTTCTCCTCGTCACACTCACCTCGGCCAGGCGGGTGGGGGATCTCCAAGCCTTGTCTGTGGTTCGCCCTTATACCCAGATTCTGGATGATAGGGTAGTGTTGCGGACTGATCCCTTCTACTTACCCAAGGTTTCTACACCTTTTCATAGGTCCCAAGAGATTGTGCTCCCTTCCCTCTGTGACCCCCCTCGGAACGACGAGGAGGCTAGGTTACACACGTTGGATGTCCGGAGGGCCTTAGTCACGTACCTGGATAGGACTAGGGAATGGAGGAAGTCTCAGGTCCTGTTTGTCACTTTTCAGGGGCTGTCCAGGGGGCATGGGGCTTCTAAGGCTACCTTGGCCAGATGGGTCCGAGATGCCATCGGTTTGGCATACTCGGCTAAAGACGCCACTCCTCCTCCGGGCATAAGGGCGCACTCCACTAGAGCGGTGTCTACGCCTTGGGCGGAGAGGGCGGATGCCTTTCTTGACCAGATCTGTCGGGCGGCTACTTGGTCGTCTCCTGGGACTTTCTTTCGGCACTATAGGCTGGACTTGTCCTCCACAACTGACCTTTCCTTTGGGAGACGGGTCTTGCAGGCGGTGGTCCCTCCCTAAGGTGGATGGTCTATTTAAATCTCTCATGTGGTGCTGTCATGGGCGGCAGGGAAAAATCTTAATTACTCACCGGTAATGGGATTTTCAATAGCCCATGACAGCACCCTTAGTTCCCCCCCTATTCACTGGTTGTGGGCACCCTTCGGGGAGTGTTAGTTATGGGTGTTTTTCCTTGGGTGGTGGTATGATTAATCTGTTTCTTGTGTTTTGTTGGTCCTCTCTGGCTCTGAAAACCTACTGATGTGGAGGAGAGGTACCGCCTTTTTATCAGTGGGTTTCCTGTCCTGATGTGGGCGGAACCTATCTCTCATGTGGTGCTGTCATGGGCTATTGAAAATCCCATTACCGGTGAGTAATTAAGATTTTCGGGTGCACATGTTGTTCATGTTGAACAGTTCAGTTCTCCGAGGTTGTTTCTCGGGTTGAATTTGTATTTAAAACAGTTATTGGCTTTCCTCCTTCTTGCTTTTGCACTAAAACTGAGGAGCCCGTGATCCCACGGGGGGGTGTATAGCCAGAAGGGGAGGGGCCTTACACTTTTAAGTGTAGTACTTTGTGTGGCCTCCGGAGGCAGTAGCTATACACCCAATTGTCTGGGTCTCCCAATTGGAGCTAGAAGAAAAGGAATTTACGGTAAGTAAACAAAATTCCCTTCTTTTAATATTTATTATTAAACTATTACCTTATTTATAGTTAATATTTATCACTCAGCACATTTTTTACTTCATTTATTATCTAATATTGTCACTATGGTTCATGCTATATATGATCCATGTTGTATTATGTTCATATGTACACTGTATACATTTATGTCATTTGTAGTTATGTGTGTACAATAATTGTCTTATCATGTAATGTATTTATCTATTTGTAGGAACTCTGAAATATGTGTGTTATCTGTAATATGTAAATTGATTTGTGGGCTATGTATTTCATAGCGGTATTAAGTCAGATTTATCCCATATATTGACAGCTCAGTGCCCGACCAGGCTAGGAGTTTCCTCGGCCATTTAAGCTGTAATGTCCTTGCGTACGGGTAGTGCGCAGGCGCTGACCGCGGACCTCCGAACTTCTGACCGCGCGTACCATGTGACCTGGCTTGCGTTCCAAGCCTGCGTCTCACCGCGCGGCTCAGATAGTTCCTGTGGGAGGGACCGGAGATTTGTGCTTGCTGCCGTCATACTCTCCGCACTGATCATTCAGCTCAGGTAAATCCACTAAGCAGCACTATACGATATACGATATATATATATATAGATATATATATATATATACGATATATATATAAAGACTGCCTTTCCCCCACCCTGACATGCCCCCGGAAGAAGCAAGGGCGAAACGGCGTTGGGGTGGAGGGACCTGTTCACCCAGACCCAGGCTTTCTATGGTCACCTATTTAGGTAAATATATAACCTTGGATTGTTTGTCCTACAGGAGAGCTTTCCTTTTATGTATATTGGCAGTTCCTTGCACTTTACATCTTCCCTGGCAGCTAATTTGTTGCATTTAGTTCTCTGTGGCTGTATAGTTCATGGTTCAATAGCAGCACGAGTATAATGTTTACAATTACCAGGGCATGTGCAATTCTCAGCGATAGATGGATGGCAGATTAATTGGGTTTGTGCAATGATCATAATATAATTTCTATGTAATTTTTATATGTATTGATATTTTATCATATACTATATGTCATAGGATCTTCATTGCACATTATCCATTGCTGATTATGTTACCTTTCCTGTAGTTTTTTGCATATTTTCTATACTCTGGGTATTTTTCAGGTCTCTCTCAGGAGCATTTCTCTGTTTTTTTTATATTTTTAATTTATGAAAAATTTCTTTTAAATTTAATAATAAAGTATATACTTTTTAGCATGAATCGCTTGTTATTGTCGTGAATTTTGGGACAATTTTCATTGTATATTTTATGCTGTATCATTGGAATGCCTTGCTGTCTCCCGCGGAGGGTTTCTATGGATCTTATTAAGATTGATTTCTAATAAAAACATATAGGGATTATGCCTTCTAAACAATTATATGGTTACCACTTATGACTTCTCCGTCAGAGTGTTTTAGATCCATATATTCTCTCCACGTATATGTACCTCTGTGGTCCGCACCGGATTCTGCACCCTTTTTGTATGTCTGTAATTTGTACCTTGCACCTATGCATCAATAAAAACATCTTTATTCACATAGGAAGTCTGATCGCAATTTCTTCTCTTGGTTTTTGGTTGTCTGCTTTGGCGATTTTTCCATGGTCCTTATGTACCACACACCAGGTTATTTATATGAATTGTGGTATTTAACTCACTATTATCATGGTGGAGTGGATGTTGAAAAGTAACTATATTATCATTGTTGCTGTGTTTTGCACAGGATTCCCCTTTTTAACGGACATGGACTACCGGGCTAAGGAACAAGCCTGGCTCGGTCAAATTGAGCAGGTGTTTGGTGCGGATGACACAGGCATACCACTTGAAAGTGATTTGAAAATTGATATTTTTAAAAATATGCAGCGGCTTCTAGTGAAACACACTAAGCTGTGGTGGAATAGGGCTTTCCTTAGTAAATACCTTTCTAAAAATCTCATACCTAGAGGTCTTAGAGTACGTGTCATCCCCACGTTTCCAGTGGCAGATGATGAATTTGTCAGAAAATGGGAGGAGGCGTGTGGCAGCTGTTCAAAAAATGTTTTGGAATTGTTAATGGGGTTAAATTCTAACACTATTATCAAATTAGATAAAGAATTGGATATTATACAGGCCAAATTCAAGTCTGAATGTCCTAGTGAGAAATTGTCCTCTTATGAGAGCCAATTGGAGAAAACTTTGGACTCCGTGGTGAAGAAAATTCAAGAGACTCAGACTAATAAATTTGGTCATGATCAACGGGATTACCAACACAAATTGGTGTATTTTTGGAGAAAACCTGTGATGGATAACCCCGTGACATCAATTACATCAGGGTCTTCTGTTAGTGATATGTCCGATTCCAATTTATCATCACTGTCTATGAGATCAGGACGTCAAGTCTATAGAGAGACTGCTTCTCACTCTATGAAGAATCGAAATTACAAACTGTTTGACCGTCCGCGTGGGAGTAGTAACAAGGTAATCAACCTGAGTGGCCATCAATTGTCCTCAGTTGATCTGGCCTTGTTGGAGAGGGGATTTACCTTCTCCCCTGCAGCCAGATTTAATTTTTTCCCCTCACCCATGACAGCACCACGTGAGAGAGGGATCCGCCCAGCGAGGACAGGAAACCATTCTAAAATAAAAGGGCGGTACCTCTCCCCTTCGTCAGTTGGTTTCCTGTCCTTGATGGGAGACCTTGTTCTGGAATACGGCGGTTGAAGTAAGAAGTTTGAAGTACAGAAGCTGTATTTACCCAGCCCCGTCCGGTGTCCGGAAAAGCAGGGTGAGTCCTGCGGTGCCATTCTTCGGGGCTGGAAGCGCCGTCCACCAGCCCTTAGGGAACCTGGTGTCCGTGGGGGGGGGTGCGGCAGGGCCCATCAGGGGTTCTGGACCACCGCTCCGTCCTCCCCCCTTGCGCTCCCCTGCTGCCTAGGACTTCCGAATGTGGTGCACTCTGGGACGCGCGCAAGGCATGCAGGGTACAGGAGGTGTGCTTGCGTGAGGTCTCCTGAAGAGGATGGCGGCGCCCATGCAGCAGCAGCGGCGGTGTTTCAGGGCAGACGCCGGCCATCTGGACACCGCTGGGCGCAATGAAACAGGGGGGGGGGCACCTTATGGGACCGGAAGGTGGAGGAGCAGCATGGGTGCTCGTGCCTACATCCCAGGATGGCTTCAGAAAGGCAGCAGCACTCTCTGGAGCACCGGCAGCATAGCCGTATGAACAGTCACCGTTCTAAGTGAAACAGACCTGCCCAGCCTCAACAGCCAGAAGGGCAAATCCTCTTGTGGCTCCATGACTTCTGCGGGACCTGTGGATGTTCCGACGAAGCCTCCAGGACCGGTACCCTTGATCTCCTGTGGTGGGTAAGTGATCTTCGTGAATTTCATCTGCATCATTAGGTGGCTCCTAAAATCCATACGGAGTGTCCCCTGTGCAGAGAGCCGATATGACCTGCGGGCCGTGTGTCGGAGACCCCTTGTGTGGGGCATAGATGGCAATGTCTCTGCTTCGATCTATGGATTGCTGCATGCGAGTTACAAATGTGTATATGTTGTGAGGTAGCGACCACCAATATGGTAAATGGTCGCTATATGTCGCAGTGGAGAAGGTCGCTGCAATATTAACCTGAAGAGGTTGCTATGGGACTTGTAGTTCCACAAAGGCTTCTTTCTGCAACTAAGGGCCAGGTTCCCTTTAATAAGCCCTGTGTGCTGTGCAGGTGTGGAGAATCACTGACCTCCACCTGTGGGTGTGTCCAGTCTGATTAGGAGACTCAGTGTGTGTTCTGCAGAGTGTGAGAGCAGAGCAGGGAGCTCTGGATGTATCAGCCTGTGTGGAGGCTGAACACGGGGCTCTGGAATTCAGTCTGGGTTTAGACTGGAAGTAGTGTGCAGCCAGGCTGGTTAGTGCTGTGGCTACTGGACTAAAGCTCTCTTTGAGTGGAGAGACAGACAGGAGTCTGCAGAGTGTCTCTGGGTTCTTGGACGGAGCCACAGCAAGTGTTGTTCCCTGGCAGGAGCCAGTGTGTACAGGCGCCACACTTCCAATAGAGACCGTATTGGACTGGAAGCCCACGGTATGTGATTGTGCTATGTTTTTGCCTTAAGCCAGGAGAGGCCTGTTATGTTTAATGTTTACCGTTTATGACAAGTTTTTCATAAACGGCTGGAATTTTTTATGAAAATACTGTGTCGTCCTGTGGCCTTGCCTATGCCTACCTGAGCTAATCCTCACAATGTATTGCTCTATGGTTTGCAGCAGCCCCTTCCTTTGTGACAATTCAGCAGCGGCAGCCTCCACGGTTGGCAACAACACCCCTATGACATACAGCATAAGTTGGGGTCCATGCCTACAGATGGACATGTACACAGTGACAGCTCTGTCTTAAAAGCTGTCAGTAACAGTGACGTCAGTTACGGCACTCACTCGCAAGGTCCCATATGCACGCTCCTGTATGCACGCACTTGTGGGAAACATCAGCAGGAATTCTGAAGCCGGCTATTGCCAAATCCCTGCACGGCCCGTGATTTTCAGGCTACAAACTAAGGGCCCTTTCCACCGGTGTGATGTCGCCCTCCGGGGCTGAGAAGACGTAGGTATCTTTGGCCGGATTTGTAGGACCACTACCTGGTCTTCACATTCTCCTTTTTCTTCCATCACTATCGGTTGGATCTATCCTCCTCGGCTGATCTCTCGTTTTGTAGAAGGGTGTTTGAGACGTTGGTCCCTCCCTAATACGTTATTCTCTGGAAATCTCTCACGTGGTGCTGTCATGGGTGAGGGGAAAACACCTCGGTTACTTACCGGTAGCCGGTTTTTCCAGAACCCATGACAGCACCCATATAATCCCTCCCTTTTCACCCTTAGTGTGCACTATTCTGGGTGTGCATGTGTGTGTTATAGTTGGTGATAGAGTTAAGTTCTAACGTTTGTTGGAGGTCCTCTCAATTCTCGGTAATCAACTGACGAAGGGGAGAGGTACCGCCCTTTTACTTCAGAATGGTTTCCTGTCCTCGCTGGGCGGATCCCTCTCTCACGTGGTGCTGTCATGGGTTCTGGAAAAACCGGCTACCGGTAAGTAACCGAGGTGTATTTTTAGCAATTAAAGATCTTAATTTATTTGCCCAATCCATGATTTTCAGGAGGCACTTTTTTGATGCTAACATTGATGTCCTCTTCCCTACAGAAGAGGAACAAACAGCACTTCGTGAATTAGAAGAATTGGCGATTGAGCATAACTCCACGGAAGGAGGTAAAGTCCCTCTATCCATTCCTCCTAGATCCAAAAGGTTTCCTCCATTATCTGTTTGCTCTAGTGTGGATCTTTTTGTAAAAGTTGTTAGTAGTGAATTTGAGAAAATTCCTACTTCCATTATGAACGATAATTTGTCCAGAGATGAGCGTGCAAGGTTAAGGGAGCTGCGGTCTCTACCTTACATAGTGCTGAAGCCAGCAGATAAGGGTGGAAATATCGTGATTTGGCCGAGGGTGATGTATGAGAGGGAAGCTTTTAAACAACTCAATAACAAAATTTGTTACACAAAATTAACATATAACCCTCTCAGCACATTCTCGGCACAATTGAGAACGATTATAGATACAGCTGTATCTAATTACGTCATCACAAAGGATCTGGCTTCAGCACTGTGGGTGGTGGAGCCCGTGGCTCCTACCTTGTACCTTTTACCGAAGGTCCACAAAAATATACAATCACCACCGAGTAGACCCATTGTGTCGGGTCGAGGGAGCTTTTTGGAGAATATAAACAAATGGATAGAATCGGTATTGCATCCTTTCGTGGAGGGACTGCCCTCCTATATAAAAGATACAGGTGACTTTCTGATAAAAATGGACGGGCTTTATATTGAGGACGATGCAATGATGGTTACTGGTGACATAGAATCACTATACACTAGTATTCGCCACGCGGACGGTCTTTCAGCTGTATATTTTTTCCTCCGCGGCTCCAACTTGTCTACAGTTTTCGTGTCATTGGTCATGGAACTTTTTTAATTCTCATTGACCCATAATTATTTTGTTTTTAAGGGGTCCTTCTATCTACAGCTCCAGGGAACAGCGATGGGGGCATCTTTTGACCCCTCCTATGCCAACCTGTTCCTGAGGCTGTGGGAGAGGGACCTCTCCCTGCCAGATCTTGAGTTGTCAATGGGCCGTGTCCCATTATGGACACGGTACATCGACGACATTTTCTTGATCTGGCGGGGGTCCGAGTGTCAATTGAAGGAATTCATGGCGACACTCAATAAAAATGATAAGAATATTAGGATTACTTATCAATATAGTACGAGTACTGTGGACTTTCTGGACATCGCGGTGAGGAGAGATAATCAGAGTACGGTGCAGACGGACATTTTTAGAAAGACTACATCTTGTAATATGCTGCTTCACGCCTCTTCAGCCCATCCCCGATACATGATCAATTCGGTTCCGACCGGACAGTTCTTGCGGTTACGTAGGATCTGTTCGGTTGGATCCGAGTTTGATCATCGTGCACAGGAGTTAAAAGATAGATTTTTGGAATGTGAATATAGTAAGCGGGCCATTAAGCGTGCTTATAATAAAGCCAAACATGCTTCCAGAGATACCCTCCTATATACCCCTAAAAAATCTTCAGGTCCAGAGCCATTAAGATTCGTGACTAACTACCATTCCAGGTTCCCCATTATGAGGAAATGCCTAGAGAAGGTGTGGCCTATTCTGTTGACTGATCCTATATTGTCCAGAATTCTACCTGAAAAACCACTTATCTCCATACGGAGATCTCAAAATTTACGTGACTTATTGGTCGTTAGTCACTATGAGGCTAATGAATTAATTCCATCATTCCTTGATGCGGGAAAACGGTTAGTTGGCTCTAGACCATGTGGACAATGTGTAGCTTGCACAAACATGGATCGTTGTGATCACTTTTCGGACTCATCAGGGCCAAAAACCTTTAGGATAAAAATATCTATTACCTGTACTACCTGCTCAGTTGTGTATTATGCAGTGTGCCCCTGTCCGAAAATATATGTCGGGTTGACCACACGTCCATTTAAGATTCGCATTAGGGAGCATGTCAATGGAATCAATGCCGCTGCGGATGAAACGGATATCTCTAGTTTAAAAACCTTGCCAAAACATTTTAAGATATGTCACCAATCCAACGGGACACTTTTACGATTCCGCGGCATTAACTCCATTGAGACGAACATCAGAGGAGGGAGAATTGGCACCAATTTGGCACGTTTGGAGGCCAAATGGATTTGGACATTAAAAACTTTACAACCTCTGGGTTTAAATGAAAATATTGGTTTTGCCGCCTTTTTATGATCACTTTATTAGTCATGCGTTTTTATTAATATTGTTTCTCTTTATTTGTTTTTTAGTTTTTCTTCGCCTGGTATACATTTCATCATCACTTAATACAAGCAACTGTTACCATGTGTGAATTATGTTTTATGTTGTTGGCACATGTTTTATTGATTTAAATTGCGCACCCCTGAATGTGTGGGTCATATATTGGGACCATCTTTTGTGTTGTTATTATACTAACTACTATTTGCCACGTAATTGTAATTATAGTGTATTGCCGATATCTTAAATTGGGTGGTGGTATACGAGAGTATAGTAGTTTTCATACGTGGTCCCTTGTTCATAACACCCCACATATTGTCTATATGATTTATCACCGGTCAGGGCTGTTTAAAATTGAAATTTTCAACTTATATATGACATTCTTGCTGATTATACGATCTCAATTACTAAGTGCCTTAATGGTAACTGTACCCATGCGCATCCAGTGGTGACGTGTTCCACACATCCCTTGGCTGTATCTCTATGGGCGGCGCCGCTCGCCCGGTCATGTGACGTCCTCGTGACCTGGTGGGCGGCGCTCTGCTCTTGACGCGGCGGCGGATGTGGTGGATCTGTTGCCATGGAGGCTCATGCGTGATTAATGATTACCTTTGATTGATTGGTCCCGGGCTCTTTTTATACTTGCACACTTCCTTGCATGACACCACCCCCGACGTAGGCATCCGCCGAAACGCACGTCCGTAGGGTGTGGGTGCCATCTGGTGTGTGCGGTGAGACAACTAATTGGTAAGCAGTATTACATTGTATATTTTATGCTGTATCATTGGATTGCCTTGCTGTCTCCCACGGAGGGTTTCTATGGATCTTATTAAGATCGATTTCTAATAAAAACATATAGGGATTATGCCTTCTAAACAATTATATGGTTACCACTTATGACTTCTCCGTCAGAGTGTTTTAGATCCATATATTCTCTCCACGTATACAGTGCCTACAAGTAGTATTCAACCCCCTGCAGATTTAGCAGGTTTACACATTCGGAATTAACTTGGCATTGTGACATTTGGACTGTAGATCAGCCTGGAAGTGTGAAATGCACTGCAGCAAAAAAGAATGTTATTTCTTTTTTTATTTATTTTTTTTAAATTGTGAAAAGTTTTTTCAGAGGGTCATTTATTATTCAACCCCTCAAATCACAAGAATTCTGTTTGGTTCCCCTAAAGTATTAAGAAGTATTTCAGGCACAAAGAACAATGAGCTTCACATGTTTGGATTAATTATCTCTTTTTCCAGCCTTTTCTGACTAATTAAGACCCTCCCCAAACTTGTGAACAGCACTCATACTTGGTCAACATGGGAAAGACAAAGGAGCATTCCAAAGCCATCAGAGACAAGATCGTGGAGGGTCACAAGGCTGGCAAGGGGTACAAAACCCTTTCCAAGGAGTTGTGCCTACCTGTCTCCACTGTTGGGAGTATCATCCGGAAGTGGAAGGCTTATGGAACTACTGTTAGCCTTCCACGGCCTGGACAGCCTTTGAAAGTTTCCACCCGTGCCAAGGCCAGGCTTGTCCGAAGAGTCAAGGCTAACCCAAGGACAACAAGGAAGGAGCTCCGGGAAGATCTCATGGCAGTGGGGACATTGGTTTCAGTCAATACCATAAGTAACGTACTCCACCGCAATGGTCTCCGTTCCAGACGAGCCCGTAAGGTACCTTTACTTTCAAAGCGTCATGTCAAGGCTCGTCTACAGTTTGCTCATGATCACTTGGATGACTCTGAGACAGACTGCTTCAAGGTTCTCTGGTCTGATGAGACCAAGATCGAGATCTTTGGTGCCAACCACACACGTGACGTTTGGAGACTGGATGGCACTGCATACGACCACAAGAATACCATCCCTACAGTCAAGCATGGTGGTGGCAGCATCATGCTGTGGGGCTGTTTCTCAGCCAAGGGGCCTGGCCATCTGGTCCGCATCCATGGGAAGATGGATAGCACGGCCTACCTGGAGATTTTGGCCAAGAACCTCCGCTCCTCCATCAAGGATCTTAAGATGGGTCGTCATTTCATCTTCCAACAAGACAACAACCCAAAGCACACAGCCAAGAAAACCAAGGCCTGGTTCAAGAGGGAAAAAATCAAGGTGTTGCAGTGGCCTAGTCAGTCTCCTGACCTTAACCCAATTGAAACCTTGTGGAAGGAGCTCAAGATTAAAGTCCACATGAGACACCCAAAGAACCTAGATAACTTGGAGAATATCTGCATGGAGGAGTGGGCCAAGATAACTCCAGAGACCTGTGCCGGCCTGATCAGGTCTTATAAAAGACGATTATTAGCTGTAATTGCAGACAAGGGTTATTCCACAAAATATTAAACCTAGGGATTGAATAATAATTGACCCACACTTTTATGTTGAAAATTTATTAAAATTTAACTGAGCAACATAACTTGTTGGTTTGTAAGATTTATCCATCTGTTAATAAATCCTGCTCTTGTTTGAAGTTTGCAGGCTCTAACTTATTTGCATCTTATCAAACCTGCTAAATCTGCAGGGGGTTGAAGACTACTTGTAGGCACTGTATATACCTCTGTGGTCCGCACCGGATTCTGCACCCTTCTTGTATGGCTGTAATTTGTACCTTGCACCTATGCATCAATAAAAACATCTTTATTCACATAGGAAGTCTGATCGCAATTTCTTCTCTTGGTTTTTGGATGTTTGGTGAGTACCCTGAACCCCCAGGTGCTTCACAGAATTTTATAACGTTGAGCCATGAAAATAAAGAAATAAAATTTTACCACAAAATTATTTCAACCAGGTAGCTTTTTTTTTCACAAGGGTAACAGGAAAAAAAATCACCATGAAATTTATTATGCAATTTCTCCTGAGTTTGGCAATACCTTATATGTGGTGGAAATCAACTGTTTGGGTACACGGCGGGGCTCGGAAGGGAAGAAGTGCCATTTGACTGCAAAATTGTCTGGAATCAATAGCGGACGCCATGTTGCATTAGGAGAGCCCCTGAGGTGCCTAAACAGTGAAGCTCCTCAACATGTGGCCCCATTTTGGAAAATAGACCCCTGAAGGAATTTATCTAGATGTTTGGTGAGTACCCTGAACCCTCAGGTACTTCACAGATGATTATAATGTTGAGCTGTGAAAATAAAAAAATACATTTTTACCACAAAATTGTTACTTCAACCAGGTAGCTTTTTTTTTTTTTTTACAAGTGTAAAAGCAAAAAATTCAGCCTAAGATTTATTGTGCAATTTCTCCTGAGTATGCTGATACCTTATGTGTGATGCAAATCAACTGTTTATGGAGAATAGAAAAATAGATCTATTATCTCAAGTTTTCTTTGTAGATAATTATGCTTTATTCGTGATAATTAAGATAAATAAAGCTCTTGTTATCACAACGCGTTTCAGCAAGATATACTTGCCATCATCAGGCGACACCTGATGATGGCAAGTATATCTTGCTGAAACGCGTTGTGATAACAAGAGCTTTATTTATCTTAATTATCACGAATAAAGCATAATTATCTACAAAGAAAATTTGAGATAATAGATCTATTATTAGCGCTCAAAAGACCGGCTTTTTCTATTCTCCATATACCTTCACTCCCTTAAGGGATTCCGGTTTAGAGCTGCTGAAAGTAATAGATTTAATCACCCCAAATACCTCAGAGGGAAGACAAAGGGCCGCAATTAGTTCCAGGATCTCATGAGTCGGTGAACCAGGAACCAGGAGCGGTCATCTCCCCAGGTTCACCCAGCTTTACATCGGACAACGCCAGCTGAGACAAACCCATCATCCTCCAGAGGATTTACATGATCATCACCGAGGTTGTGCGAGGGCGCACAACCTAATCAGGTGAGCAGTTTTCAATACGTTATAACTAACTTTGTCCCACGGGTGCTTCTCATATGCGCTATCTTTATTTTCAGTGAAAATCAACTGTTTGGGTGCACAGCAGGGCTCGGAAGGGAAGGAGCGCCATGTGACAAATCCCTAAGGTGCCTAAACAGTTGATGTCCCCCACAAGTGACCCCATTCTGGAAACAAGACACCTCAAGGCTTTTATCTAGGTGTATAGTGAGCAGTTTGAATCCAAGAGTACTTCACAGAGTTTGATAAGCTTAGGTTGCCATATTGAAAATTTTCATTTTTTTCACAAAAATGTTGCTTTAGCATCAAATTTCTTACTTTTTCAAGAGGCAACAACAAACAGTGGACCCAACAGGTTGTTATCCAATGTCTTATGAGCACAGGGATACCCCACATGTGGCCAAAAGCCTCTGTTTCGATAAATGGGAGGGCTTGGAATGGAAGGAGCACCATTTGAATTCTGGAAAAGTTGAAATAAATTGCGGGCACCATGTCACATTTGCAGGGCCCCTTGGGTACCTATACAGCAGAAACCCCCCACAAGTGACCCCATTTTGGAAACTGGATTTTATTCATGAGTATAGTAAGCATTTTGAATCCACAGGTACGTCACAAAAATGTTGCTGTAGCAACAAATTTCTCACTTTTAGGCTATGTGGCCATGATCCAGCGACACGGCGTCTAGTACACAGTGTCAGCCTTCCTGCAGAGATGTGAGTGTTGTCCACGGGAGAACGCAGCTGCCCATGCCCACGATTTGGGTTCAGGCTGCTGTGGAGCTCTATGGTACCTGCAGAGAACACTCTTGTCTCCGCAGCATAAATTGACATGCTGAGGCTCGGGAAGCTGCACCACAGGTCAGTGTATGCTGCGGAAAAGAGAAGCACAGTGGGCACGAGATTTCTAAAAATCCTTCCACTGTGCTTCTACTGCACAATGCAGCGTTATGGACGCAGGGAAATCACTGCAAACCCCGATTGTGGGCGAACAGTCTAAAATGCTACAATGGATGAATGGATAGATGTCAAGCAAATATAACGTCCCACCCCCTGCATATTCTAAGCTGGCGCCCTTTAGTGCCTTTCATGTGGCACTAAAGGGCGCCTAGCCTTGTATTTAGCCCCCCCAAAAAATTAATTAAAATAAACGATGTGGGGTCCCCCCTATTTTTGATCGCCAGCTAGGGTAAAGCAGACAGCTGTAGCCTGCAAACCACAGCTGACAGCTTCACCTTGGCTGGTGATCAATTTGGAGGACTCCCCAGGCGTTTTTTTTTTTTTTTTTAAAACAAAAAACAAACAAACGTGGGGTACCCCCCAAATTAGATCACCAGCCAAGGTGAAGCGGACAGCTGGGGTCTGGTATTCTCAGGGTGAGAAGAGCCATGGTTATTGGACTCTTCCCAGCCTAAAAATAGCAGGCCGCAGCCGCCCCAGAAGTGGCACATCCATTAGATGCGCCAATCCTGGCGCTTCGCCCCAGCTCATCCCGCACCCTGGTGCGGTGGCAAACGGGGTAATATACGGGGTTGATACCAGCTGTAATATCACCTGGCATCAAGCCCTGGGGTTAGTGATATCACGGCATTTAAACAGATACCCGACATCACTAACCCTGTCAGTAATAAAAAAAAAATAAAGACAAAAAAAAATTTATTTGAAAAAACACTCCCCGAAACATTCCCTCTTTCACCAATTTATTGAAAATAAACAAATTCCGGTCGCTGTAATCCATTTTGGAGGTGCCACGACGACTCTGGACCTTCTAGAATATGGGGGGCACGTTCAGAGAACGTATCCCCCATTTTCTGGAAGCGCAAGCTCTCCATGAGCAGTGTGGGTGCAGTAATCTGAAAATACTGCACTCACACTGCCCCGGTCCAACCTAGGGCAGAGTGACCTGCAGTAACCTCATTCCAGAATGAGGGGCACGCTGAGAGAACGTACCCCCCATTTTCTAGAACAGCAGGCTCTCCACGTGAGTGTGGCTGCAGATTACTGCACGCACTCTCCCCGGTCCACAGTACAGCAGCATGTGCAGCAGCGAGGTCAGTGTCCCTGCTTGCAAGGATCCAGCTGACAGCCGCTGTCTGTACATGCGCCGCCAGCTTTCCAGAAGGAGGCGGAGCGATCGCGGAAGCGGAGCAGCAGCCAGGTACCGGGGAAGACTGGGGGCTGACGGGGGAGGGGGGGGTGACGGGGGGAGACCTGGCGGGACCTAGGGACAACTTTTCTGGTGCATGTGACGTGTCACATGCGGCAGAAAGAGCAGGATGAACGCGGCCGCGCGCCGCCATCTTGCATGCTCCGGAGGAGGGAAAGGGGACGACTCTGGAGAACCGGAGGGGGCTCCGGGGGACCAGAGAGCTTCGGTGTACCGGAGGAGGGGTCAGGGGGAGGACATTTCCCTGCAATCTGAAATGTTTGATCATTTCAGATTGGAGGGAAATGAATGCAGAGCCGGCGGCAGTTTTCGGTGCGCTTCGGCGCCATTTTGAATGTTCTGGAGGGGGCCTAGGGGTGGGGGGGACTCTCCGGTACCAGGGGCCTTGGGGGCACTAGGGGTTTATATTTTTTTCTCATCTGACATGTTTGATCACGTCAGATGAAAAAGAAATCAGTTTTAACGGCCATTTCTTTTTTTTTTTATGTGATCGTCGGTATACGGTGTATACTGGCGATCACATTATCGGGGTCCAAAAAAAAAAACACCCCGATTCATAATCTGGGGGGGGTCTCAGCTACCCCCACAGTAGCTGAAACCCCCAAGATTTTCGGTCGCTGTGGGCACTATAGTGTTTTTTCGGACCGACGCTTTAAAGCGGCGGAACAGAATAAGTACCCTGGTTTTCCGCCGCTTTAAGTCATACGGCCGTCGTTATGAGGTTAAAATGCTCTCAAAAACTTTGCATACTACTGATGTCAGGCTTACTGGACGGTAGTTGCCTGGATCTACCCTCTTACATTTCTTAAATATCGGTACCACATCAGCAATCCTCCAATCCTGAAGCACCAACCCTGTTACAAGCGAGTCTAAAAAGATGAGATACAGCGGTCTGTCGATTACTGAGCTCAAGTCCCTCAATATTCGTGGATGAATGCCATCTGGCCCGGGGGCTTTGCCAATGTTTAATTTACTCAGACGTAGGCGTACTTCTTACTGTGTTAAATTAATTATATCGGATGGTGAACTTTAATTTTTCACTTCTTGAATGATCCCTGGAACAGTCAGTTCCTTGGTGAACGTGGATGAGAAGTGCCTGTTTAATATCTCAGTCTTTTGCTTATCCTCTAAAACTAACTTGTTATATTTTAAGGGGCCGGTACCATCCTTTGTTTTCCTTTTGGCATTAATGTATTTATATAAGATTTTGAGATTTTAATGTCCTTGGCGATTTTTGTTTCAGTAGCTCATTTTGCTTGCTTGATTTGTTTTTTACATTTCCTATTGATATCTTTATACTTCTGAAATGCTATTTCTGTATTCTCAGCCTTCAAGATTTTAAACGCCCTTTGTTTTTATTTTATTATACTTTGTACAGTATTATTTAGCCATAGTGGTTTCTTTTTATTCCTGGCCTTTTATTACCAGAGGGTATAAGTTTTTTTTACAGGACTCTAGCAGTATATCCTTAAACTTCCCCCATTTATATTCGGTATCCCCAGTTACCACAACTTTGTCCAAATCTACACATTTAAGCTCTTCCCTTAATTTGTTGAAATCAGCTTTCCTAAAATTCCAGGTTTTAGCATGCCCCCTTTGAAATGTTCTATTGAATATTACGTTGAAGCTTCCCATATTATGATCGCTGGTGCCCAAGTGCTCCCGGACCTGTAGATCTGAAATTGTATCCGGTCTATTTGACAGGACCAGATCCTGCAGATTATCTCCCCTGGTCGGTTCACCTACCATCTGAGAGAGGAAATTGTCTTGAATGGTAGATAAGAACTTACAGCTTTTAGCACAACCAGAAGATTCTATGTCCCACTGTATGTCTGGATATTTGAAATCCCCCATAATAAGAACCCAATTTATCATTATTAGCTGCCTTTCAATTTGTTGCAGCATTTCACCCTCTACCTGTTCAGGTATGTTAGGAGGCTTATAGCAAACTCCAATAAGCATGTTTCCATTATTCCCCTCCCCATGTACATGTAGGCTATGTGCGCACGTTGCGTAAAAACATGCAGTTACGCTGCGCTTTGTAGCGCAGCGTAACTGCATGCGTCCTGCGGCCCCTGCACAGTCTATGGAGATTGTGCAGGGGCCGTGCGCACGTGGCGTCTAAGAGCGCAGCGCTTCGGCTACTGCCGAAGCGCTGCGCAAAAAGAAGTGACATGTCACTTCTTTCCTGCGCTTTGCCGGCAGCTCCTGCTCTGTCTATGGCAGGAGCTGCAGGCAGAGCGCATGGAATCGGCGCTCACTACGGACATTTCTGCAGCGATCTAAAGCGCACATGTGCTCTTCAGATCGCTGCAGAAATTTCTGCAGGGCTTGTACGCAACGTGCGCACATAGCCTTACACATACTGACTCTACGTTGTTGCAGTCCCCCCCCCCCCCCAATTCAACACAGGTTTTAGGTTAGATTTGATAAATATACACACCCCACCACCTTTTTTGTTTTTCCTGTCCTTCCTGAATGTAGTATAACCCTCTATGATTGTCACCCAGACATGGCTTTCATCCAGCCAGGTTTCCGTAATGCCCACCACATCATAATCCATGGTTTACACAAGAGTCTCCAATTCATTCATTTTGTTTGCAAGACTTCTTGCATTTGCCAGTAGACATTTAAAACCATAAATCCATTCCTTACGCCTAACATCCCTATGTTCCTTGCATGTCCCAGCCCCCCACAAACCTTCATTGACCCCTACTGTCTCTATCTTGCTCTATCACTTTATTTGCTCCACTACCCTCCCTCCCTCCCCCCATATCCTAGTTTAAAAGCTCCTCCATCCGTCTGACCATTTTCTCCCCCAGCACAGCTGCACCCTCACGATTGAGGTGCAGCCAGTCGCTATCGTAGGGCCTGTAGCCGACTGAGAAGTCGGCCCAGTTCTCCATAAACCCGAACATGTTAGAGGACATCAGTGAGGTAAAACAGGGGTCGAGTTCTGAGTAGGAGTCACATCAGTGGGATAAAACAGGGGTCAGGTTCAGAGAGAGAGAAAAACACATCAGTGGTGTAAAACAGGGGTCAGGAACACAGGGGGAGTCACATCAGTGGGGTAACACAGGGGTCAGGTTCAGAGCAGGAACCACACATCAGTGGGATAAAACAGGGGTTAGGTTCAGAGCAGGAATCATACAACAGTGGGGTAAAACAGGGGTTTGGGTCCAGAGGTCCCAGTGGACTACCAGAGGTCACGTTTGTAGGAGTCACTTGACAGTGGGGAATCACAGGGATCAGGTTTGGAGTGGTCACATCATAGTGAAGAACCATAAGGCTACATGCGCACGCTGCGTTTGTCGCCTTTTTTGGTGCAGTTTTGTTCTCAGAACTTCGACATTTGACTTCCCAGCAAAGTCTGTGAATAGTCAGATTTGCTGTGCGCACGTTGCAATTTATCAGCTTTTCTTTTTTGACAGAAGTTTGTGACAAAAAAAAAAAAAAAGCAGCACGTTCATTCTTTGTTGTGCTTTTGTCAACATTTGTCCCCCATTGAAACCAATGAGCGCATCAATAACGCAAGGAAAAGACGCATGCTATCAAATTGGTGCGTTTGGCATGTGTTTTACCCACAGTTTTGTCAACAAAAATACAGCTCACCAACTGAGTTCCAGAATGCCAAAATCAATGCTGGAGTGATATTGGCATGGTGTCTATGTCTCTCTCTCAATAAGCGCTTCATACTCACCAGCTGTCACACTACTCCTACGGCCTCATCTTCCATACCAGCTCATTAGCCTCATACATATTTACTCCTCCCCCGTGTGTGATTGGTTGCAGTGAGACGTGCCCCCATACTGAGTGACAACTGTCTGACTGCAACCAATCACAGCCACCGGTGAACGCGTCTACATCGTACAGTACAATTCAGTAGCAGCCTGACCCTCACAGCAGTGAACCCATGACGTCACTGCTGCAACGAAGGGAATTTTGTTTACTTACCGTAAATTCCTTTTCTTCTAGCTCCAATTGGGAGACCCAGACAATTGGGTGTATAGCTATGCCTCCGGAGGCCACACAAAGTATTACACTAAAAGTGTAAAGCCCCTCCCCTTCTGCCTATACACCCCCCGTGCCTCACGGGCTCCTCAGTTTTGGTGCAAAAGCAAGAAGGAGGAAAAAATTATAAATTGGTTTAAAGTAAATTCAATCCGAAGGAATATCGGAGAACTGAAACCATTCAACATGAACAACATGTGTACACAAAAAACAGGGGCGGGTGCTGGGTCTCCCAATTGGAGCTAGAAGAAAAGGAATTTACGGTAAGTAAACAAAATTCCCTTCTTCTTTGTCGCTCCATTGGGAGACCCAGACAATTGGGACGTCCAAAAGCAGTCCCTGGGTGGGTAAATAATACCTCATAATAGAGCCGTAACGGCTCCGTCCTACAGGTGGGCAACCGCCGCCTGAAGGACTCGCCTACCTAGGCTGGCATCTGCTGAAGCATAGGTATGCACCTGATAGTGTTTCGTGAAAGTGTGCAGGCTCGACCAGGTAGCTGCCTGACACACCTGCTGAGCCGTAGCCTGGTGCCGCAAGGCCCAGGACGCTCCCACGGCCCTGGTAGAATGGGCCTTCAGCCCTGAGGGAACCGGAAGCCCCGAGGAACGATAAGCTTCGAGAATTGGTTCCTTGATCCACCGAGCCAGGGTTGATTTGGAAGCTTGTGTCCCTTTACGCTGGCCAGCGACAAGGACAAAGAGTGCATCCGAGCGGCGCAGGGGCGCCGTACGAGAAATGTAGAATCTGAGTGCTCTCACCAGATCTAACAAGTGCAAATCCTTTTCACATTGGTGAACTGGATGAGGACAAAAAGAGGGTAAGGAGATATCCTGATTGAGATGAAAGGGGGACGCAGAACCACCTTGTCCTGGTGAAACACCAGGAAAGGGGCTTTGCACGACAACGCTGCTAGCTCAGACACTCTCCGAAGTGAAGTGACTGCTACTAGGAAAACCACTTTCTGCGAAAGGCGTGCGAGAGAAATATCCCTCATTGGCTCGAACGGTGGTTTCTGAAGAACCATCAGCACCCTGTTCAGATCCCAGGGTTCTAACGGACGCTTGTAAGGAGGGACGATGTGACAAACCCCCTGCAGGAACGTGCGTACCTGTGGAAGTCTGGCTAGGCGCTTCTGAAAAAACACAGAGAGCGCAGAGACTTGTCCCTTAAGGGAGCCGAGCGACAAACCCTTTTCCAATCCGGATTGAAGGAAGGACAGAAAAGTGGGCAAGGTAAATGGCCAGGGAGAAAAACCCTGAGCAGAGCACCACGACAAGAATATTTTCCACGTCCTGTGGTAGATCTTGGCGGACGTTGGTTTCCTAGCCTGTCTCATAGTGGCAATGACCTCTTGAGATAATCCTGAAGACGCTAGGATCCAGGATTCAATGGCCACACAGTCAGGTTGAGGGCCGCAGAATTCAGATGGAAAAACGGCCCTTGAGACAGCAAGTCTGGTCAGTCTGGTAGTGCCCACGGTTGGCCGACCGTGAGATGCCACAGATCCGGGTACCACGACCTCCTCGGCCAGTCTGGAGCGACGAGGATGGCGCGGCGGCAGTCGGCCCTGATCTTGCATAACACTCTGGGCAACAGTGCCAGAGGAGGAAACACATAAGGGAGTTGAAACTGCGACCAATCCTGAACTAAGGCGTCTGCCGCCAGAGCTCTGTGATCTTGAGACCGTGCCATGAACGTCGGGACCTTGTTGTTGTGCCGGGACGCCATTAGGTCGACGACCGGCATGCCCCAGCGGCAACAGATCTCCTGAAACACGTCCGGGTGAAGGGACCATTCCCCTGCGTCCATGCCCTGGCGACTGAGAAAGTCTGCTTCCCAGTTTTCTACGCCCGGGATGTGAACTGCGGATATGGTGGAGGCTGTGGCTTCCACCCACAGCAGAATCCGCCGGACTTCCTGGAAGGCTTGCCGACTGCGTGTCCCGCCTTGGTGGTTGATGTATGCCACCGCCGTGGAGTTGTCCGACTGAATTCGGATCTGTTTGCCTTCCAGCCACGGCTGGAACGCCTTTAGGGCAAGATACACTGCCCTTATCTCCAGAACATTGATCTGAAGGGAGGACTCTGTCTGAGTCCAAGTACCCTGAGCCCTGTGGTGGAGAAAGACCGCTCCCCACCCTGACAGGCTCGCGTCCGTCGTGACCACCGCCCAGGATGGGGGCAGGAAGGATTTCCCCTTCGACAGAGAAGTGGGGAGAAGCCACCACTGAAGGGAAGCTTTGGCTGCCCGAGAAAGGGAGACGTTCCTGTCGAGGGACGTCGACTTCCTGTCCCATTTGCGGAGAATGTCCCATTGAACTGGGCGCAGATGAAACTGCGCAAAAGGAACTGCCTCCATTGCTGCCACCATCTTCCCTAGGAAGTGCATGAGGCGCCTCAGGGGGTGTGACTGACCTTGAAGGAGAGATTGCACCCCTGTCTGTAGTGAACGCTGTTTGTTCAGCGGAAGCTTCACTATCGCTGAGAGAGTATGAAACTCCATGCCAAGATATGTCAGTGATTGGGCCGGTGTCAGATTTGACTTTGGAAAATTGATGATCCACCCGAAACTCTGGAGAGTTTCCAGAGCAATGTTCAGGCTGTGTTGGCATGCCCCTTGAGAGGGTGCATTGACAAGTAGATCGTCTAAGTAAGGGATCACCGAGTGTCCCTGAGCGTGTAGGATTGCCACCACTGTTGCCATGACCTTGGTGAAGACCCGTGGGGCTGTTGCCAGGCCGAAAGGCAGTGCCACGAACTGAAGGTGTTCGTCCCCTATGGCGAAACGCAGGAAGCGCTGATGCTCTGGTGCAATCGGTACGTGGAGATAAGCATCTTTGATGTCGATTGATGCCAGGAAATCTCCTTGGGACATTGAGGCGATGACGGAGCGGAGCGATTCCATCCGGAACCGCCTGGTTTTCACATGCTTGTTGAGCAGTTTTAGGTCCAGAACGGGACGGAAGGATCCTTCCTTTTTTGGCACCACGAACAAGTTGGAGTAAAAACCGTGACCCCGTTGCTGAAGAGGAACAGGGATCACCACTCCTTCCGCCTTCAGAGTGCACACCGCCTGCAGAAGAGCCTCGGCTCTGTCGGGGGGCGGAGATGTTCTGAAGAAACGAGTCGGAGGACGAGAGCTGAACTCTATCCTGTAACCTTGAGATAGAATGTCTCTCACCCATCGGTCTTTTACTTGTGGCAGCCAGGCGTCGCAAAAGCGGGAGAGCCTGCCACCGACCGAGGATGCGGTTTGAGGAGGCCGAAAGTCATGAGGAGGCCGCTTTGGGAGCGGTTCCTCCGGCGGTCTTTTTAGGACGTGACTTAGACCGCCATGCATCGGAGTTCCTCTGACCTTTCTGAGGCCTTTTGGACGAGGAAAATTGAGACCTGCCCGCAGTCCGAAAGGACCGAAACCTCGATTGTACCTGCCGTGGTTGAGGTCTGTTTGGTTTGGACTGGGGTAAGGATGAATCCTTTCCCTTGGATTGTTTAATGATTTCATCCAATCGCTCACCAAACAAGCGGTCGCCAGACAATGGCAAACCGGTTAAGAACTTTTTGGAAGCAGAGTCTGCCTTCCATTCACGTAGCCACATGGCCCTGCGGAGTACCACCGAATTGGCGGATGCCACCGCCGTACGGCTCGCCGAGTCCAGGATAGCATTAATGGCGTAGGACGCAAACGCCGACGCCCGAGTGGTTAAGGACACCACTTGCGGGGCAGATGTACGTGTTACTGCATTAATCTGCGCCTGACAAGCTGAGATAGCTTGGAGTGCCCATACGGCTGCCAATGTTGGAGCAAAAGACGCGCCGATAGCTTCATAGATGGATTTCAACCATAGTTCCATCTGTCTGTCAGTGGCATCTTTGAGTGAAGCCCCATCTTCCACTGCAACTATGGATCTAGCCGCCAGTCTGGAGATTGGAGGATCCACCTTAGGACACTGAGTCCAGTCCTTGACAACCTCGGGGGGGAAGGGATAACGTGTGTCCTTAAGGCGCTTGGAAAAACGCTTGTCTGGACAGTCTCGGTTTTTCTGGATTGCCTCTCTGAAGTCAGAGTGATCCAGAAACATATTTAATGTACGCTTGGGAAACCTGAAACGGAATTTCTCCTGAGAATCAGACTCCTCAATTGGAGGAGCTGGGGGAGAAATATCCAACACCTGATTGATGGTCGCTATAAGGTCATTCACTACTGCGTCACCTTCAGGTGTATCTAGGTTGAGAGCGGCTTCAGGATCAGAATCCTGATCTGTTACCTCCGCTTCATCCTCCAGAGAGTCCTCCTGCTGGGACCCTGAACAGTGTGATGAAGTGGAGGGAATTTCCCAGCGACCCCGCTTGGGCGGCCTGGGACTGCGGTCCGTGTCAGAGACCTCACCCTGGGACCTATGGGTTACCCCAGGGGCACTTTGCTGTTCCAATTGAGGGGGACCAGGGGTCAAGGATTGGACAGTGCCCGGGGCCTGAATCACCGGTCTGGACTGCAATGCTTCCAGTATTTTAGCAGACCATTTATCCATACTCTCAGACAGTTTGTCAGCAAAGGCTGCAAACTCCGTCCCCGTCACCTGGACAGTGGTAGCAGGTGGTTCCACCTGGGCCACCAGTCGCAGAGGCTCCGGCTGAGTAAGTGCCACAGGGGCCGAGCATTGCACACAATGAGGGTCAGTGGAACCTGCCGGTAGTACAGCTGTACAAGAGGTACAGGTTGCAAAGTACGCCTGTGCTTTGGCACCCTTGCTTTTTGCGGATGACATGTTGTCTCCTCTGAGAACAACCAGGAGGGTATATAGCCAAAAATCAACAGAGCGACCGTACAGTGCAAATGTATAGCCTATAAGCCTATATATATATACACTTCGGCACTCAGTGGGGCCAGCACCACAGGTGCTGCTTACCGACCGCTCAGAGCGGTTGTGTGATCACCAGATTCCCTGCCTGGGTCTCCCTGTGTTGTCTCTCCTCTCCAGCGTCTGAATCGCTGACAGGAATGGCTGCCGGCGTTCTGTGGGGAGGAGGGGACCGTGGGCGTGCCCAAGAAAAGTGCGGGAATCTAGTGCCCCAGTGTACTGAGTGAGGAGGGAGGAGGATACTAATGTATGCTCCAGCCCTCAGCGCTGACGATCTGTGCAGCGTCCCGCCCTTCCCCTGACTGGCAGGCCTGTGGGCGGGAATATACGACACTAGGCCGCAGAAGCCGGGGACTAAAGTTATAAGCGCGGCCGGCAATAAGCGCGGCCGCGCGGTAGTCCCCGGCGCACTAACACACCCAGCAGTGCTGCAGTGTGTATGGCACAAGCGCTCCATGCGCGGTAGTCCCCGGCGCACTAACACACCCAGCAGTGCTGCAATGTGTATGGCACAAGCGCTCCATGCGCGGTCCCCACGGGGACACAGAGTACCTCATAGTAGCAGGGCCTTGTCCCTGACGATACCCAGCTCCTATCCAGCAGATTCCCAGGGGCTGCGGAGGGAGCACGGTCCCAGTGCCTGGAGACCGATCCGGATCCCACTTCACCCAGGGCCCATTAAGGGATGGGGAAGGAAAACAGCATGTGGCTCCTGCCTGTGTACCCGCAATGGGTACCTCAACCTTAACAACACCGCCGACAAAGTGGGGTGAGAAGGGAGCATGCTGGGGGCCCTGTTATGGGCCCTCTTTTCTTCCATCCGACCTAGTCAGCAGCTGCTGCTGACCAAGCTGTGGAGCTATGCGTGGATGTCTGCCTCCTTCGCACAAAGCATAAAAACTGAGGAGCCCGTGAGGCACGGGGGGTGTATAGGCAGAAGGGGAGGGGCTTTACACTTTTAGTGTAATACTTTGTGTGGCCTCCGGAGGCATAGCTATACACCCAATTGTCTGGGTCTCCCAATGGAGCGACAAAGAAACATACCGTACTGCGGGACCCGTAGCTGTGACGTCAGGGGTTCACCCCAGTTCAATCTGATCACTGCAGCTCTGCCTGCACTCAGAGCTGGCAGTCATGCTGTATGGCCGCTCGCTGCACAGAACAGGGATGTAGCTGAGCTGAATCGTCGTGAGAACTTGTGTGAATTATGTTGGACTTGCAGGGTTGTTTAGGGGTTAATAAAGTGGTGAAATTGGGGCTTTTTATTTTAAGTAAAGGATATTTTTAGCGTTACTTTCACTTATAGATTGTGATGTGGGGTGTCTCAGACACCTGACATCATTAACCTAGGGCTTAGTGGCAGCTATGGGCTGCCATTAACCCCCTATTACCCCGATTGCCCTGGTGCTATGGCAATCGGAAAGAGCTAGGTCCAGCGCCAGAAATGGCGCATCTTATGGATGCGCCACTTCTGGGGCGGCTGTGGGCTGCTATTGTTAGGCTGGAAGGGTCAAATAACAATGGCCCTTCCCACCCTAATAATATCAGTCCCCAGTTGTGTGCTGCACCTTGGCTGGTATTAGAAAAATGGGGGAACCCCACGTCTTTTTTTTTTTCTTAAAAAAAAAAAAAAGTGTGGGATCCCCCTCTATTTTTCATAATCAGCAAAAGGTACAGCAAACAGCTGAGGGTTGCAGCCTGCAGTTGCTGTTCCTGTGCTGGATATGATAAAGCCCCCCCACCCCCCCCCCTTTATCATAAGAACATATTTAATCTATAAGAAAGAATAGAACACATAAATAACAATAGCTTGATAGAGGGATAGCCAGCTTGGCTAGTAGTTTAATTTTTGGGAGGTAGGAAAAGTATGTGAGGTCCCTCCCACCCCCCCTTTTTTTTTTTCTACTCTACACCCGCCCCCCCCCCCCAAATTAAAAAAACAAAATAAACTAGCCAAGCTGGCTCCCTCTTTCAAGCTGTTCTGTTATTTATGTATTGTGTTCTTATTTAATCTATATGTTCTTAGAATCTATCCATCTAGCTATCCTATTTTTTTTATCTCATCTATTCTAGCTATCAATCCTATCCTATCATATTTTGTTTCTCCTTTAAAAAAATGCAGCACCACAAACGCATCTACATTACAAGTTGTTTTTTTTTTTTAATTTCTAGGCTCTATGACAAGGTCCAGTTTTGGTTGCAGTTTGTGTGCAGAAAAAAAACTGCAGCATGATCATGTAGCCTAAGGGTCAGGTTTGGGGATGGCACATGACAGTGGGGCATCACAGGGGTCAGGTTTGCAGAAGTCACATTATGAGGAACTTCAGGGGTCAGGTTTGGAGGTGTCACATCATAGTGGGGAACCATAAGGGTCAGGTTTTGGGAAGGGGAGCTCACATGACAGTGGGGAACCTCAGGGATTAAGTTCATCGGAAGGGTCACATGATAGTAGGGAATCACAAAGGTTGCGTTTGTGTGTCACATGACAACAGGGTTCATCAGGGGTAAGGTTTGGAGGAGTCGCATGACAGTGAGGAAACCGGTGTCCGGTTCATAAGGGGGTGAACAATGGGATACTACCGGGGGTCATGATTTTGGAGGAGTCACAGGAGAATGGAGAACCACAGGGGCCAGGATTTTGGAGGTGTCACGACAGCAGGAAACCATAGGGGTCAGGTTTAGAAAAGGAATGCACACCAGTGACTATGCAAGGGGAATACATGTAATAGCAGAAACTGCTGTGTGAATACTGACATGAAAAATCCAATAGCTATATGCAAGAGTGAAAATGTGAAAAATGGAATCTGCATTACTGCCATGAACATATGAATCAAGAGAAATTTAGCTACTGAATTGATCAATGCAATAGAGCCCCAACACTACGCCAAAGTATTTCTCTACGTTGGGGTCCCTAGCTTGTGTGTGTCCTCTCATGCAGTTAAAAAAAAAAACTACCGTGTATGGGAAGCTGAGACCCAGGCTATATATACGTATCATGTGGACTGGCAATAGGTGTGAGTGGGGTGGGTTCTCAAACGAAAAACTACTAATAGAATGGAGTTCCAAACGTTATTCCCGATTTGTTAGTAGTTTTTCGTTTGTGAACCCACCCCACTCACACCTATTGCCAGTCCACATGATACGTATATATAGCCTGGGTCTCAGCTTCCCATACACGGTAGGTTTTTTTAACTGCATGAGAGGACACACACAAGCTAGGGACCCCAACGTAGAGAAATTCTTTGGCGTAGTGTTGGGGCTCTATTGCATTGATCAATTCAGTAGCTAAATTTCTCTTGATTCATATGTTCATGGCAGTAATGCAGATTTCATTTGTCACATTTTCACTCTTACATATAGCTATTGGATTTTTCATGTCAGTATTCACACAGCAGTTTCTGCTATTTCATGTATTCCCCTTACATAGTCACTGGTGTGCATACCTTATCTCCATATAGTGATTTTTTTTAGGCTTTTGCACCCAGTTCAGACTTAGAATGGTGTTCCAAACGTTATTCCTTATTTGTTAGGTTTAGAAAAGGAGGCACATGACAACGGGGCACAACAATGGTCAGGTTTGGAGGAGGCACATGACAGTGAGGAACCACAGGAGTCAGGTTATTGGGGGGCGGGGTGTTAGGTCACTTGACAGTGTGGAACCACCACAGAGGTTAGGTTTGCAGGAGTCCCATGATAGTAGTGAACAACCTCAGGGGTAAGGTTTGGAGGAGGCGGCACATGACAGCCAGGTACTATAGGGGTCAAGCTCGGAGGAGACATGATAGCGAGGTACCGCCTGTGGTACCCGGCTGCTCGGAAAGGTCTCCAGTGGCATTGTGAGGTTTTGCCACGGTGTGATGACCCAATTAGGGGTCCTCACCTTCCTCTGCATCTACACATGAGTACTTCAGGTGGAACTTGTTCCTGTCATCAGAGCTGCAGGATGCATCACCACATCACGTACAAACAGTTTGTGTTTATTTCTCACAAATCACTGTACAAAACATTTTATATAAAACCAGTGCGAGGTGTCGCCCGCTGCCGTAACACTGACATTATAAATTACCGGAGCCCTGTACAGTGCGGCCGCCCACTAGCAGCACGCTCAGCTATGTACACAGCAGGCTCACTCGCCCCTGTACAATATATATATATATATATTTAGACTATTTCACATATCAACAGTTCATGGCAATAGAAGAAAGCATCGGCAGAGGCTGGCGGCCTCATCGGCTTATGTCCCGGCCAATGTCCCAGTGCTTGGATGCGTGGTCGCTCTTGAGCGGGCTGAAGAAGGAGTGTTTCAGCGCATGAGAAAGCGTGCAGCGTTTGGACGGCTCATACTCCAGCATGGCTTCGATCAGCTCGAACAGCTGGTGGTGCTCCTCCGTGTCACACAGCATGTACCTCTGTAAGGAAGGGACACGTCAGAATACTCACAGCCCACCCACCATGGCCATCAGTTCAGGAGACACTTAGCCTCTGAACCCGAGCAGATACCACGGCCTTCCTTACCCTCAGGGGCTTACAGTTGTCACGCACGTATCTGCCTGCTGACGTGCTATCGTCCCAGTCCAGACGGTTGTGGTAGAAGTATTTTTGCTTCCTGTAGAGAGGTAAGAGCAAGGTAAGAGCGCCAGCGCAGGGGAAAAGAGCGCAAGCACAATCTGCCATGTACTCACCTAGTCTTCCTGATCATTCGTGATGGTATTGGCCCCAGAATCCTCTCCATCATGGCCAGGTGCTCCCGATTGTCGTGCGTCTGCAGAGAACAGGCATTCAGTGGTAGGTACCACACGGAGGAGCAGCAGAGGAAGAACATCACGTACCTGGAACAGGGTGAAGCCCACGTAATACTCAAAGATGATGCACCCGATGCTCCAGACATCGCAGGGCTGGCTCCAGCCGAGCTCTGAGGGGGACAGAGCAGGTGATCAGCCTCAGGCACCCAGCCTCACACATACATCCTGCAGGACAAGGTACTCACCCAAAATCACCTCAGGGGCACGGTAGTGCCGTGTGGACACAATGGTACTGTGGTGCTCATGGTCAAAGGTGGCACTACCAAAATCCACCACCCGGACATCTGTGCTCTTTACACACCTTTCATCTCTCTTCTTGGGTGGAAGGAGGTCACAGGGAGAGACCACAAAAACAAATCATTAGGCAAGGCCTGAAGGACAGCGGCACGACTAGAACACAAACACAGAGCCCCGCCACCCACCTTGTCCATGTTATAGGCCAGCTCAAAGTCAGAGTTTACAAAGAGAATATTCTCCGGCTTCAGGTCCGTGTGCGTCAGCTTATTGTCATGGAGAACTGTAAAGGATAGCAGTAATAATCCACCTCTGCCCATCCAGCCCTGAATCCTCGCCCACCCCACCGGCTCAGCACTTACACTTCACCGCGTGGCACACCTGCTGAGCCATGTGCCGAACTTGGCGAATTGGGTATGGAAGGTAGTTGTTTTCCTTGAGGAAGTCAAATGTGCTGAGGCCCAGAAGCTCGAAGGAGAGGCACATGTGTCCATGATAGTCAAACCAGTCAAACATCCGGACGCAGAGGCTGCAGAGAGGACAGGACGGGTCACAAGCACAACCTCCACCAGTGGGGGAGCCAGCGGCAGGGAGCAAACACTTACTGCGTATTATCTGGATCCTTCTCGTTAATCTTCTCCAGAACATTTATCTCTAATCGTGCCGCCTCCTTGTATTTTTCAACATTTTTGATAATTTTCAAAGCCACTCGAATACCTCCTCTGTGGACAGAAAATTATTAGATCAGAGAAGCCAGGTGACGTTATGGGAGCGGAGCCTTCCCCCAAGAACTCACCTCCGGTGGTCTACACACTGCACCACTCGGCCAAACGTCCCCTCTCCGAGAGTACTGATAATCTCATCTGTGAGGGGAAGCAGAGAAGCCAGGGTAAGTAAGAGCCTGGAGACCCCCGGAGATAGCCAGTGAAAGGCAGTAATATATATATTAATATATAAATATATCAGGCTGGGCATGGAGCCATAAGTTACTCTAACTTCCTGCCCTCCGACTAACAATACAGAACACTAGATAACAAGGAGGCTTAATGAGAAGAAAGGAGGAAGAGGAAGAGGAGGAGGAGGAAGGGGCTTCTGTGTCTTTACAGTAAAACTCAAATCAACACAAAAGACAGACAGGTCTGCGGCTGCGTCTCTGGGGAGGGGGAGCTTAGACTAGAGAGCTAAATTATGTTACGATTTGGCTGTACATCTTTCTTGTAGCCAGTCGCCGCTGCGATAGATCAGGTGGCCCTCCACGTCGTCTTCCACACTCTTGGCCTGCCTGCTGCTCTGCCGACTCCTCTGTAGTGACCGGCCCGTCAATTCCCGGCAAAACATCACCATTCACCAGCCAATCAGATTTTCAAACCAGCGGCACATAGGTTGGTTGGTTTGGAAATTCACATTGTAGTTTGAGGTAGGAGGGTGTGCAGTAGATTCCCAGCCAATTCATACGGCACATAGGAATATATAACGATAGGGATATTGCAAGGGAACAGGTCAAGATACAAATACACTAACTCAGAAATCAGAAAATAAAGCAAAAACATTCTGCGGATGTGTATCATCATCATCATCATGTGCGACAAGCGGGAGAAACAGGAGCAAACAGTAATGGCAAGTAGAGCGCGGCAGCATCATGGTACCCATTAGCACCTCCCCCATACACCAGGCACTCTACACCCCTCTCCCCCGGGCACTCTACACCCTCCTCCCCCATACACTGGTCACTCTACACCACCCCATACACCGGGCACTCCACTAGTACATGGGGGAACTCTCACGCTCCCCCACCAAGTCTTCAAATTGGACTGGTCATCAAAAAGTGTGGCCCCCACTTGTGTGGCTGGCCATTCTCCCCTGACCCTCTTGGACATGTATGGTTGGCTCAGCTGATCATGCATGTGTACTGTTTGGGGAAAGGCTCAGTAAGCCCCTGCTAGCCCCATCTGTGGAGACCCCTCTGACCATAGTAACAAAAATTAGCTGGTGTGGAGATTCATCTGAATGACCCTCCCGGGGCGGGGGGGGGGGGGGGGGGGGGTGTTGGGATTTAATGGGACAGTCAGGAGGCACCCATACTCTGTAGGGGGCCTTAAGGTCTGGGGAGCGCTTGTTAGGCTTCCTCCTGACCACTCGCTCGGGCCATCGGATGATAGAGATGTAAGCTGCTGCCAGACCCTGAGCCCACCCATCCAATCGTCTCTATATCCAATTTGTGCATCTGCTGTGCAGAGGCACCATGCTATCAGACTGCGCGGAGCCAGCGGTGGGGACCCAGCACTACACATGCATCTACCAGCCAATATACTACTGTAATCCCACCAATACCTGCAGCCAAACCCCACAACTATCCCCTACATCACAGCGCGGGAGAATGGGGGGGGGGGACGGGACACTTACCCCATCTTGCTTTAAAGTAGAAAGGGGGGGGGGTAGAGGGATGAACGGCAGGACACTCACCGAGGAGGACTGGCTATAAGACCTTGTCCTACGCTTCCTGCGCTTCTGCTTGCGCCGGCTGCTCTTGCAGCTCTCGTCTCGGGATCGGTGGTAGTCATAGGAGTGGCGGTAATCTGCCTCGTAGTACACATCACCCCGCTCCCTGCTGTATCCGTTCCGTCTGTAGTTCTCACAGTATCTGCGATCGTAGGCCCGTCTGTCCGAAGAGCGCTCGTCATAGCTGGACAAGACAAACCAACACAATGAGGTGCCGAGGAGGGGAGCAGAGGAGACGCGGGCACAAAGCTGGAGGATGCGAAGGAACAAGGAGGCACGGTGCAGGCATGCGGCCAGCTTTTGGCGGACCCTCCTATGCACAAGGCTGGCACGTTACCTTCGGGACCTCTCGTGATAACTGTCTCCATGTCTGTAGCGGCGGTCACGTCCTCGGCCACTGCTGCTGGACCTCGACCTGCTCCTTCTCCGTCTGTGCTTTCGGCTTCTGTAGCGCTCATGGTAGCTTCCCCTGCTGCCTCTTTCAGATGAGCGGTACCGTCTGGAGTGCGGCATCTGGAGGGAGGAAACATGCACGGTCATCAGTGGCGCCATCTCAGACTGTGACCCCCGACCTTCCCTGTAGCCTGTGAGGAGAGCAGTGTACGCTATATGGCAAAGGGATATGAGGCCTCCGACCTCTGTGTGTACAGACCCTGCGAACACCTGCCTGGCAGCAGGAAGAGGATCGGGCACCAGGAGAGCGGCTCTGTACTGCCACCATGGGGTCACCATACCAACTGTATCTGCACCCTCTATATCCCGCTCCCCTGCCCGTATGTCACCTCTTTTGATATCATGATACCCTCCGTATCACACTCCTCTTTGTTGTATCCTGCTCCCCTGTATCCCACGCTGCTTCCCGCTCTGCCCCAGTTGTAACCCGCTCCCCTTGGTCGTATCTCACCCCATTCCTAGTATCCAGCACCCCTAAGGCTATGTGCCCACGTTGCGTTTTTTTTCTTGCGTTAACGCTGCGTTTTGAACTGTAGTGTTTCAGTGCCAAATTGCATACGTTCTGCTTCCCCAGCAAAGTCTATGAGAAGTCCGAAAATTCAATGCGCACGCTGCATTTTTAAATGCAGCGTTTTGGATGCCAAAAATAGCTGAGGAAAAAAAAGCAGCATGTCACCACTTTTGTGCGTTGTAGCTGCATTCTCCACCCATTGAAATCAATGATGTGGGTCACTTGGACTGCAGTTTTGTTGCGTTCCGCATGCTTTTTTGACAAGAAAAACGCAGGTCTTTTCAGTCCTCTCTCTGTCATGTCAGTCAATCTCTCTCTCTGTCGGTTGGTCTCTCTGTCCGTCGGTCAGTCTCTCCACTCTCTCATACTCACCGATCTCCAGCGCGGCGCTGCACGGCTGTCACAAAGCTCCAGCGGCTTTTCCTCTTTTGAAAATGCCGGCCGCTCATTATTCTCTCTTGTATTCACTGCTTTCCCCGCCCATCTACGATTGGTTGCAGTCAGACACGGCCCCACGCTGAGTGACAGCTGTCTCACTGCAACCAATCACAGCTGCCAGTGGGCGGATCTATATCGTGCAGTAAAATAAACAAATAAGAAAAAAAAACGGCGTGCAGACCCCCCCCCCCCTATTTTGATACCAGCCAGGGTAAAGCCACACGGCTGAAGGCTGGTATTCTCAGGATGGGGAACTCCACGTTATGGGGAGCCCCCCAGCCTAACAATATCAGCCAGCAGCCGCACGGAATTGCCGCATCCATTAGATGCGACAGCCCCGGGACTCTACCAGGCTCATCCCAAATTGCCCTGGTGCGGTGGCAATGAGGGTAATAAGGAGTTAATGGCAGTCCACAGCTGCCACTAAGTCCTAGGTTAATCATGGCAGGCGTCTCCCCGAGATACCTTCCACGATTAACCTGTAAGTTAAAGAAAATAAACACATACACCCGGAAAAATCCTTTATTTGGAAAAGACAAAAAAAAAAACACCCTCTTTCACCACTTTAATTGCCAAATACACCTCCAGGTCCGACGTAATCCACACGAGGTCCCGCGATGCATCCAGCTCTGCTACATGAAGCTGACAGGAGCAGCCACAGACCGCTCTCTATCGGCTACACACAGCAACTGAAGTGAGCCACACGATCAGCGATGACGTCACTCAGGTTACTCGCGGCCACCACTGTATCCTCCAACTGTGACAGGAAGTCGCCCGAGTGACTGAAGTGATCAGCGGTGCCGTCACTCAGGTTACCCGCGGCCACCGCTCTCAGGTGGAGGACTCCAGCTGTGGCCGCGGGTAACCTGAGTGATGGCACCGCTGATCGCGCTGCTCACTTCAGTCACTCAGGGGCTTTGCGGTCACCGGTGAGTCCTTCCCGGGTGACTGCTAATCAGGAAGCGACACACAGAGTCGGGGGATGACAATGAAGTCGGGTGAAGTTCATCCGAGTTCATTCTCATCGCGCGACTGTCTGCCGTCAGCGGGCATGTAGCAGAGCTGAATTGCCGAGGGACCGCACTGTCCAAAACGCATGCAAAACTTATGGAAAATGCATCCAAAATACATGTGTTTTGGATGCATTTTTTTTTTTTTTTTTTACTAAACGCAGTGTTTACATTTGTCCAGTCTGCCAGAAGGTGCGTTCTTTTCCGCACTGCACAGAACGCAACGTGGGCACATAGCCTAAGACTTATCCCTTCTCCCCAGATCCCGCTGACCCCCTACTCGCCGTATCTCGTTCCAAAGTTTCCACGCTCCCCTCGAACGTATCCTCCTTCATATCCCCTAGGTCATTAGCTGCTGACCCTCCCCACCTCCCGTTTCCCACCGCAGTCGTATCCCGTTCCCCTACCCCTAGGATCCCAAAACTACCCCCCCAGTATCCCACACCCAAGTAGTTTCCCACCTCCCCATATCCCGCTCCCTCGGTCATATCCAGCTACCTCCCTCCCCCCAATATCCAACTCCAAAATTCACCCCACATCACACTGCCCTCCCCCAGTATCCCACACCAGTTATTTCCCCCCTTCCGCTGCAAAATTCCCCCGTATCCAGATCCCCACACCCCGTAACCTGCTTCCCTCAGTCATATCCACCTCCCCTACACTCCCCTCTCCCCCGTATCCTTCTCTCCCCTGGCCGTATCCCACTCAACCCTACACCCGTATCGTCTGGCTAATATCCCATTCCCTGACCCCCTCCCATCCCACTCCCCCCTTCCCGTGCCCCTGTATCCCACACCCCCATATCACGCTCCCACCACTTGTATCCTACTCTGCCCCACAGCCCCCCCGGTCATATCCCGACCCCCTTCCCATGTATTTCCAAGATCATATTTCCATCCGCCCCCCTCCTCTTGTTACCGCTCCCTCCTTGGTCATATCTCTCCTCGCGTGTATCTCGCTACCACCCCCCCATGCCTGCGCACGCCCCCCTCGAATCTCACTCCATTCTCTCCCGCTTGTATCCCCACTCACCACCCCCCACTATCATCAATGGTATCCCGCTGCCCTCACTCGATACCCCCGATCCCACTCCCCTCCATCTTATCCCTCCATCCCCATACCAAACTCGCCTCCACATCTTATCCCCCCATCCCCGTACCCCACTCGCCTCCACCCCATTCCTTGTTCGTATCCCCTCCACCCAATTCCGTCCCCCTATTCCCCCCCCACTCAGATCTCCTCCCACCACTTAAATCCACAATCCCTTCAATCGTCTAATCCCCCATTCCATACTCAAACCCCATCCCTTCTATCGTCTACTTTACCGTCCCCTCTCCACCCACTCATGCCCCCCCTTACTCGTATCCCCCCTGCCCCCACTCATAACCTTCCGTCCCCTTCTCCCCTCGGCTGCCCCGCATATAATGTACATATCCAGATCTCCTATGTGACCAGATGATGACATATTCTGGAGAGAACACGGGATATTCCCCTTCTCTGCCCCTCATCACAACTGGCTGATGGGAGCGGCCGCCATTTTGTGCCCCGTCTCCTGGCTCAGCTGCCGCCATCTTACAGGACGGCTGTTAGGGCCGCCCGCTTCCTCCCGGAGCTCCCGCCGCACCGGGCCCGCTCACCGCTCTCGCAGCCAGGCCGGTTCTCTTGTCCCACAAGAAGTCCGTGTTTGCGGTGGGTGAGTGCGGCGCTGCCGACGCCTCTCCCGCTCCTCCGTCTGTTCTGCGGAAGCTCGTCCCCGACAGACACCGCTCACGAGCACGTCAGTATGCGACTTGCCACGTCACTACCAGCCGCTCCACCTATTGGCTAGCCTTCCTGCGAGCATGGGAATGGGCGGGACCGACTCCAGCTGGACGCTTCTGTGACAGACGTAGACGCCAGCGCCGCCATCTTGTGTACTGGAGTCTGTGCTACGTCACGTGCAGAGGGCGTGCACTTCTTATGGAGGCTCTGACGCCCCCCACTGTGACCCCATAACTGTACATCATATGTGTCTATGTGTGCAGGGCGTGCACTTATTATGGGCGCTCTGAACCCCCACTGTGACCTCATAAGTGCACATCATATGTGTCTGTGCTGAGGGCATGCACTTATTATGGGGGCTCTGTCCCCCCACTGTGACCCCGTAACTGTACATCATATGTGTCTATGTGTGTGTGGCGCCCTGGACAAGCCAGGGGCCACAGAGCACAACACCAACACACCCCACACTCCCGGTCAGGCACACCGAAGTCAGACACAAAACCCTTGTTGCCTTCCTCCAGGGGCTGATGTCCACACCAGGGGGTGGGCTAGGCGGTTGGTCCCGCCCACCGAGGAGTTCACAGCCCTGGAGGCGGGAAAACCAGGCAGATTAGTTGTGGAGGTTGAAGTAGAAGGAGGAAAGTGGTAAAAGAGCAGCCTGAAGTTGGTCCAGGTGTGTGGCCCGGACAGATCAGCAAGATTGGCAGACGGTGGTGACCGTCTGCGGGAGTGGCCTATTCGAGTTACCGTAAAGACCGTGGACGGGCGGTGGCCCGGCGGTACAGGACCGGTACACAAAGAGAAGCCAGCACCATCTGGCAGGGGCTTTTCGGACCCCGGCAAGGCGGGGACCTCCTGGGTTTCCAAACAGTCAAGTCCCGACAGAAGGCAACAGTCCAACCAACAGAGGGAGACACCGCCAAGGCAACCTTTTCTCAGGGCCAGCGCCTGCAGGCAAAGAGGGGCTCCTCCAGCCCATATCCAAGCTGGGGAGCGGGTTACCGGTGGGAACCCATCGGAACCATCAACCGTACTTAGGTGCAGGGAAAGGCAGTCACCATCAACCTGCCGGGAGAAACCACACCGCAGCCGTCTGTGGGACCCGTCCATCCAGCCGAGTGTTTTACTGAGAACTGTGTCTTCATCATTGGGCTGAGTGAGTACCACCGTGCCGTGCGGCACAGCGCTGCCCCTGCGACCCTGCACCTCGCCAGGCCCCGTAACCCGCCTGCCATCCATCCCTACCCCATCACCGGGCCCCGGGACAACCAACCCCCTACCCACGGAGGGGAGAACTAACAACAAAGCTGCTCCCTGTCACCGCTCCCGGGATCCCCGTCCAGAGCAGCGGTGGTGTCACCATTATCACCACAGCCGTGGGTGGCGTCACGGACAATAAATCCCCACAAACAATCCAATCCCCTTTTCACTCACGGGCGAGGAACGCCGCTCGAGTCCCCGGGATCCAGCCCACCGCTCGAGCCACCACCGAGCAGCAGCGGCCGGACCCGAGCAGTGGGAGAGCGCAGCGTCCCCTCCTCCGCCCGCGACATGTGCAGGGCGTGCACTTATTATGGGGGCTCTGACCCCCCACTGTGACCCCGTAACTGTACATCTTACAACTTATTATGGAGGTTCTGACCTCATATGTGTCTGTGTGTCATATGTGTCTATGTGTGCAGGGCGTGCACTTATTATGGGGGCTCTGAACCCCCACTGTGACCCCATAACTGTACATCATATGTGTCTATGTGTGCAGGGCATGCACTTATTATGGGGGCTCTGTCCTCCCACTGTGACCCCGTAACTGCACATCATATGTGTTACTGTGTGGATGGCGTGAACTTATTATGGAGGTTCTGACCCCACTGTGACCCCATAACTGCATGTGTGGAGGGTGTGCACTTATTATGGGGGCTCTGTTGCACCATTACTCGGTAGATATATAATATAATATAATAATATAATACAGCGAGCACCACCAGATAGTGTAAATATTACACTTGTTTTTGGAACCAAATAATGAAAGAAACAACAATACAATGTTCTGACAAGAGCGAAAACCAGGGACGTGGCGCGTATCCACCGCAGGCCCCACGGATATGGCGCATATCACTGCAGGCCCCATGGGGCAGATGGTTAACCTACTCGTTGCCGGGCCGTTGCAGGTCGGGTCAGGCGATGTCACGGGTGGCCTTGCCTGGTTCTATTGGCCCGAGACGTACAGTAAAAGGAAGGGAAAGTGGGGTGATTGGGAAAGTCTGTCATGACACCACTTGTGGTATGTGGCCAGGGAGTAGCCGCTGCTGCAGAATTCCTTGCCGGGGCAGGTCTTATGGCAGCCAGGATGGTCCCGGGTGGCATGACGGGGGTTTGCTGTCCCTTGGAAGCGTCAGAGCGTGGGGCGACGGCGTCGCTAAACAGAGTCTGAGTCAGCAACTGCGGTTCCAGATTCTTTTACTCACTGATTTAAAGCTGCACCCAGGAGCTGGTCTCTGCCGTCGGGGGCTCCAGTCAATCCCAAGCAAGTAAGGGGGCCACCACCGGTGTTTGAAGAGAGAGAGAGAGAGAGAGAGAGAGTGTGTGTCCTTTTCCTAGGATGTCCCCCTCAGCAGTTAGGAACCCGGGCTGAGCTCCCACTCCAAGCCCAGGGCCTAGTGAAGTCCAAGAGTTCCAGAAGTGTCTTGTCAGAACTATGTTCCCGACTTGTCTGTCAGTATGAGTGTGTTGCGCCTACCTCTACCCCCAATTGTGCCCACCCCCTAGCGCAGGGGTGGGGAACCTCCGGCCCGCGGGCCGTATGCGGCCCGCCATGACCTTTTCTGCGGCCCCCGGGCACATTCCACAGTCCACAGAGCTCGGGAGGCAGCAGCGTCTTGCTTGCTGCTGGCCCTTTAAAGGGAACCAATCATCAGCATTTTCGTGTATAAGCTGCAGCCAGTGCAGTGCTGGCACTATCAGGCACAGTGTGTACATACCATCAGGGGGCAGCTCGGGTGTTTAGGCAGCGAAATACAACTTTATAAAGTTTGAAATTTCGTGCACTTTTTGATTGACGTGTGCACCTCTGCTGCTAATGTCCGGGCGTGTTATGCAGGAGTTCCCCGCCCCCCCTCCAGCCTGTTCCTCCCTCTCTCCTGATGTCCGGGCGGGTTATGCAGGAGTTCCCCGCCCCCCCTCCAGCCTGTTCCTCCCTCCCTCCCTCCGGCTGTATGTACATATCTAATCTTCAGAAACATGGCGCCGGAGTGGGCCTCTGCGCATAGCGCTTATCTCCGGCGCCATGTTTCTGAAGCCCCCGCATTACACAACTTGCTGTCTGAGAGGGCGGCGCATGCGCCCTCGTTTCTTCACAGCACGTTGTGACCGCGGGAGCGCGCGCGATTAGAACAGGACCGAACAGCTGACCGGAGGACGCGATCAGCTGGAGCTACGATGGCGTGCCGCGTCAGGACACCGGGCCAGGACAGCAGCCGCGAAGGACAACGGGACGCCAAAGGAAAATGCCACCAGCAGGATTCATCTCACTGTCCTGCAGGTATGTTTGAAGGAGGAGGAGGAAGAGGATGATAATGATGATGGAGGATGATGATGATGATGATGGAGGAGGAGGATAATGAAGGAGGAGGATAATGAGAAGGATAATGATGATGGAGGCTAATGATGATGGAGGAGGCTAATGATGATGGAGGAGGATGATAATGATGATGGAGGATGAGGATAATGATGATGGAGGAGGATAATGATAATGATGATGGAGGAGGAGGAGGATAATGATGATGGAGGAGGATAATGATGGAGGAGGAGGGTAATGAGAAGGATAATGATGATGGAGGATAATGATGATGAGGAGGATAATGATGATGGAGGATAGTGATGGAGGAGGAGGATAATGATGGAGGAGGAGGATGATGATGGAGGAGGAGGAGGAGGAGGATAATGATGATGGAGTAGGATAATAATGATGATGGATGATGGAGGAGGAGGAGGAGGATAATGAAGGAGGAGGATAATGAGAAGGATAATGATGATGGAGGAGGCTAATGATGATGGAGGATAGTGATGATGGAGGATAGTGATGGAGGAGGAGGATAATGATGGAGGAGGATGATAATGAGGAGGATAATGATGATGGAGGATAATGATGATGGAGGAGGATAATGATAATGAGGAGGATAATGATGATGGAGGAGGATAATGATGATGGAGGATGATGATGGAGGAGGATAATGATAATGAGGAGGATAATGATGATGGAGGAGGATAATGATGATGGAGGATAGTGATGGAG